>NC_052051.1:131257033-131439533 GCF_903992535.2 Arvicola amphibius
AACTCAAAGTCAACATGAAGATAGCCACCCTCTGGAACTAGGTAGCCCTTGACACTAAGACAGCAGCACAAGGGAGAACACATGCCGTTACTGGAATACAGGACTGTATTTACATACCTGGCAGCTGGGCAGTGTGTCCTCAGTTTTCCAAGATTTGCATACCTAAATTAAAGCAATGTGAGATTGTGCCTCAGATTTTAGTGGTTTATTGCGATGACAGTCTGCAGACACCTTGGGGTGAGGACAAGGCCTCCTGTGTGTGGTGTTCATTCTAGGATTAGTAAAAACAACATACTGCATGTTCGCTGTTAATGTGGTTCGATCTCCCATGTAATAAAAGGCTCTCTTCCAGATTTCCAAAGGATGAAGACCCAGTGTCTAATGTCACACCTCCTCGTGCCCATTACATCAGGCAAGCCAAGATTTTTGATGCCTGGATAAGCAGGATTCATGTCCCTGTTTAGCACTGAAGACAAGTCATAAAATGGATCATCAGCCAGCACCAACTTTGAGACTGAGGAATTGAAGACAGGATAGAAAGGTAAAGAAAATTAGGGAGACATGGGGAGGGAGAATAACTTGTAGTCTGGGTCTAGCTATCTTTCACCAGCTCAGAGTTAAAAATCGCAGAATAACTAACAAAATTTGCTGTGCAGACTGTCCACACAGAGGTAACACTCCTTTGTTATAGGGATATTTCGATGAATAATGTCAAAATAACAACAAACCTTGCTTAAGAACTCCAAATTCATGGCCTTTGGGTTTCACCTTACCCCATCTCTAGCTATAAATGAGTACTTATTGACATCTCACAGACAAGATTATAAATCGGGTCAATTGTCAAATACATTCCTTACTTCTTGTAAACTACATATAATTGAGGTTATTTTGACCATTTTGATCTATTTCTATCTTGTATCTTTGAAAACCTATTAGTTTGCCTCAGAAACCCTTCCATGATCTCATTTTCTAAAAGTGGGGGGTCTTTGCAAGCTTGTTCAACAATATAGCCTTAGAGACCGCCCACCAAAATCATCCATGTGGCCATTGTTAATTGTGTGACACTCCTAAGGAGACTTTGCCATATTTTGAGTTCATCTCCTAGTCTTCTGTTTTGCTATCTCTGACCATGCTTTGATCCATATTAAAACTATTTTTAAGATTTTACTTTTATTTATGTGCCTATATCTCTCTGTCTGTCTGTGTATGTGTGTACCAATCATGTGTTGGTGCCCAAAGAAGCCAGAATAGGGCATCAGATTCCCTGAAGCTGAAGTTACCAGGTGGTTACCATCCACACAACACAGTGCTGGGAACTGAACTCAGAATGTCTGCGAGAGCAGCAAGTCCTCCTACATGCTGAGCCTTCTCTCTAGCCCCTAAAAGTATTTCTTAATAAACATTAAGTTTGCTTCATAAAAAAATGAACAAGATAAAAATTACCAAACAATGATGAGAAGAAACTGAAAAGAGTATGAAAATTAAAACATTGCTTATCCACAGTTTGCAAGAACTAATATTATTAAAATGTCCATGCTAGCTATATAGTAATCTATATAGTGATCTATAGCAATCTACATAGTAAACTATATAGTGATCTACATAGGTGATGTGATTTCTACTTTAAAGTACAAGGAACATTCTTTACAGAAACTGGGAGGAAAGGCATTTTATAGACATTTTATGGAAACCAAAAGACACTGAAAAGTCAACGTAATCCTAAGAGGGAAAAAAAGTGGAGACAGTATAGTAACTGGCTTTAAAATATACTACAAAGCCTCACACCTATGAACAATAGCATGGTATCAACATGAAGACAGGTACCTGGATCAGTGGAATAGAATAGAGAATCCAGGAATTAATTCATGTATCTATGGCAAACTGACTTTGAACACAGGCAGCAAGAATATGCACCAGCAGGGATGAAATTTTCCCTTAGTAATGGTGTTGAGAATTCTAGATATTCATGTAGAGAAGAATGGAAGCAAATGACTCACACACACAAAATGCAAAAGCAAACTGAAAATGTACAGTGACTTACATAAATAAAGTATGACGAGGAGAAACACCTAGGGGAAATGCTTCCTGATCGCGCTCTGGGCAAAGATTTTTTTTTCTCTTTTAATTTATCCCATAAGTACAAGCATAGAAACAAAACTGACAGTTGGGATTGTGGGAACCTAAAATGCTTATGAAGAGCAAAAGAAGCATAATGATAAACAGACAACCTGAAAAAGAGAGGAAGGTATTTGTAAATAATCTGTATGAAGAGAGATCCATTTTTAGAATGTGCAGTGAACTCAAACAACTCAACATCAAAAATATTAAAGATGATTCTATTTATAAGTGGGAAAATGACCTGAACAAACATTTCCCCAGAGAAGATATGCAGAAGGCCAACAAGAAATGATAATTGCTCAGTGCCAATCATCATTAGGAAGCTGCCTGCCAGAACCATGCTGAGAGATCATCTAATCCCAGTTAAAATAGATATTATCAAAGAGACCCTTATTTTTAATGCTGGTGAGACTATAGAAGTCAATAAATGAGGATGACCACAAAGAAAAACAGTAGACCTAAGACTGACTTACGAATTGAGAAATTCTACTACTGGTCATATATCCAGAAGAAATAGAGCTATTATACCAAAGAACTATCTGTATTTGAAAACTCACTGAAGTCACAACAAGTAAGATATAGAATCAATTAGTCCCAACAGGCAAGATATGAAATCAGCCTACGTATCCAAGCATGTATGCATGGATAAGAGCAATGTACATGAGGATTATATTCAGTTGTGAAAATACTATCATTTGTAACAAGATGGCTAGAACTGGGAGATATTATGTTGAGGAACACAGAAAGATGAATGTTGCATGTTCTCACTGCCATATGGAGGCTAAATCAATGACCTCAGAGCAGTGAGACTGTAGTAATGCCAGGGTTTGTGAGGAGTATAGCAAAGCAGGTACAATGGTAGAGTTGGGTAAGAGTAACTTCTGTTCTAGAGCCTGGTGGAGCACCTATGGATGATGCGATTAAGTACATTTTTCAAAACAATAAGTAGAGTTACCAAAGCAGAGAAAGGGCAAATGTCTGAGATGATAAGCATGTCGATTGCCCTGATCTAGCCTCTGTGCGTTCATTCTATGCCTGCACTGGAGTGCAACACTGTACTCATAAATACATACAATTACTATGTCTCAATTAACAATAAAAAGTACATTTGAAATTCTTTTAGAAGAATCTCATCTTGGAAGAGATTGATATAGTAGATACAGCTAATATAAATAAAATGTGTTAAAATGAGAAAATATGTAAATATGATTTGAATATCGTAGGGGTATAAGGCGCAATTTAAATACCTTCCTGAAATCATGAGGGTGAGATGAATGAGCAGAGACTGAAGTTGTAATTTGGTTAAATAGGATAAGGTAAAACCGAGGCTGTATCATGAATACACTGCCCTAAATTGCCTATGCAATAACCGCCTTATCTCATTAAGGATGTTTAGTAGGAAAAGCCACTATAATGATGAAGTCATCTTTAAGAAGATAGAAATAATACATGGTTCAGCTGGCTTCTCCTTAGGAGAAAATCTGGGAAAGAGTCCAGAAAGTGTCTGTGTAATGACCAAGGACACACCAAAAAAGGAACTGCAGACAACTGTAAGTATTTATGCTAAGCATATATGCTAAGGAATTTAGGTCTTGCAAATGCAAATCTACCTTTCAAAGCCTGCTATCGATGCAATAACTGTGCATGGGGAGATGAAATAGCAATATATCACTAAGTGCAGACAGCGGCACTTCTGCACTTACAGAGTCACAGCTCCAGCTAAACAGGTCAGAATACCCTTCAAAGTCAGAACCGGACCTGCTCGCCAGGTCAGCTGGAACTGCTTGAGTATTCCCGTCAGCCTCTGACACCCATCGCTTCTGCTGATTTATCTCATTCTGCTTCACAGTTCTGCGCAGGACCACTTCAGCCATGCTGCAGAGGAAGCTCTGCTCGGATAGATTAAATGCTTGCTCCAAGACCACATGTGACTAGTAAGTACTAGGGCTGGGATTGAAATCCAGACTTTCTAGGTGCACCTCAATGTTTAGAACGATTTTATTCTTTTCCCCATGGTAACACTTTAGCAGTGGGGTGCAGGTTACACTCGGATATTTCATCTATACAAGTCACAAAAGGACCTGGATATCCTACCCCACAATGTCCATGAACTGGGACTGCTGTTCGTCCTCTGAATTCTCACATTTCGTACCACTCTCAGCCTCTGACAGAGACCTTCTTGGTCCTCTTGATAATAGTATAATGTCATAATGTGCCTTATTCCTATCCCATGTGGATGCCTTGAAAGTGGGAGCTCTTACCTATGTCCTCGGCACCCCAGAAGTACTGGATAAGGTCCATGATTCATTTGCTGAACCCAATTTGAGTGTTCAAAATATATTGACTGCTTTTATTTCTACCAAATGTTTGCTGTAGTTGTTATAATAAAAAAACAAAACTTGACACTTCAATCAGGAAAAATTTTGAAATGAATTGTGATACTAAAAAGTACTTTTGTGTGGTGTTATATTTTGTCTTTTTTTTTCAGTTCAGCACAGCCTGAAACTCTCCTGCCTCAGGCTCAAAAGCTTGAATTACAATTGGGAGCCACCACCACACTTCGTTCTCTATGGTGACTGTCCACAGGAGTCCTCTGGGTGGCCTTGAACTAACAGAGATCCCTCTGCCTCTCGATTCCTGGGATTTCAGGTGTGTGCCACCACTCCTTGTCCTCTAGTGGCTTAACTCTGCACTCTGATCTATAGGCAAGCTTTATCTGTTAAGACATAAACAAACTATCAGTACAGGAGAGCCTGAGTTTTCAACACTAAGTGTAATATATTGCCAAAGCTGTAATAGGTAAGTATAGTCACCCTTTCAGGCTCTGAGTTTACTTCCTGTGCTGCTTTCTTTGGGAGCCTAGAGGAGATTGTAAAGCATCAATGTGAGACTCTAAGCCAAGAAACAAAGGTCATGATCTAGATGTCAAAAGCACCAGTATTTTGAAAGCCAGGGTTTCAAGACTGTCAACTAAGACTATTATGTAGCAGACTCAGACAGCAAGCAAGTCAGACTGAAGCATGTCTGGAACCGCTGGGGAAAAATTTCTACCCAAAACTAAAACTGAGAAGATACTCATATGTTTGGGCCTACAAGAAGGAACACCAAAATCTGAATGTTTTTTACTTTGTGATATGCATACACGGGCAAGAAAAATAAATAAATAAATAAATAAATCTTACAAAGGACTGTAGAAATAGCCACAGTGTGAAAAAAAATAATAAACACAGAAAATGCTTTGGATATGTGGTGTGTTAACAGTCTAATAAATGTTAACTTTTAGTATTGATTCAAAAGAATTATGAAAATAACACATGGGGCTGGACAGAAAGCTCAGCAGTTGGGAGGGTGCACTGCTTCCCCAGGGGACTGGGGTTCAGGTCCCGGCACCTGTGTCAGCACCTCACAGTCACCTGTACCTGCAGCTCCAGGACCATCCAGTGTCTCTGGCTCCTTTGAGCACTGCATTTACATGAACACACCCACACACAGACACACAGACACATGTACAATTTAAAAGTAATACAATTAAATATCTTTTAAAGAAAAAGAAAAGACGATATAAGAGGAAAATGGGGGAGCTAGAGCTATGGGTAGACAGTGGGGTTAGAGTGAAGTGGGGTGACGGGTCCATCTCACATAGTAGGAATTCAATAGCCTGAAATTTGCTTCCGGCATGTGCTATTTAGCGTTCACAAGTACCTAAGTCAATATGCGGTAATTGGTAGTGATTGCTGATACCACACATTGGGGGCACAGCTTATGCCCCAACGAGGCAGGTTCAGCCACCTTTCTTTGATAAGCCCATTCAAAGAGCCAAATTAACGGTGAAACGCAGAAAAGAGATTCATTCAATGTGTCTGCACTGGAAAGAGAGACAAAGAGATCCAATTTTAAACCCCTAAACACATCAGTGAGGTCCTGATACAGGGAAGGATTTAAATGGAAGGCAAGCAACATTCATACCTGACCCCTGTGCATCTTGTTTCAGTTCCAAATCTCTCTTGCAAGGTGAGTCTCTCATGCAAAGTCACCTGAAAACAGTAAACCTTTCTCCAGAATGTAAATCCCTTCTCTGGTTGTTCCTAGAGCTTCAGCTATTTCTTCTAGAAGCAGACTCCTGGGCTAATTGTAATTCTTGGAGTCTATTCTTTCAAGTGTCAAGTCAAAGAAAGATGTCCATATGGGTCTCTTTGGAATATATCCAGTTACACTGTCTCTTCCAGTTTAAGAGCAAGCAGCAAAGCAAATAGTGGCAGTAGTACCATTAAGACAATTAACAAATACCATCAAACTTTGGCTCCAGATTGTACAACTGTGTAACACTGAGAGAAAATAAGAAGTATCTAGCAAGCACTTCTCAAGAAGGTACTCGACAGAATGCCTCTTGATTAAAGCCACCAGAATCTCTTATATAAAATGAAACAATGAGCTCATTGTTTTCTCTAGTAAAGGCATAGAACTGTGAGTTCTGAAATAAAGCATCAGATATAAAATAGTTCCCATAGAGGAAGGGCCTTCCTAACCCTCACTGCAGAGAAAGCTGTGCCTTCCCCAAGACCCCCACCAACACCGTAAACTACTATTGCACAGCCTGTAACAATGCTAGTTTCTAGGAAATACCACACATATCCAAAGCATTTTTCTCCCCAGGAAAACTCCTAAGCTCTTATCAACAATCCCACAATGTTGTCACAAAGATGGAGAAGACTGGAATAAACAGGTTTCAGCCAACCAGCATGACAATGATAATCAATTCGTTTACTTTCAGGGCAATGACTGGACCTCAGATATTCCTGTCCCAGCTTCATCAAACATTCCCAAGGGCTGAGAGCTGTGTTTGTGACCTGGGAGCAGTGTAGGTCAAAGGTCACAGGACACATCTTGAAGGATGTGGTTCAGCTACTTTTAGGTCTAAATATATGTGTTATAGTTATGCTTGAGAATTAGATATGTATTCAGATACAATCTTATTTATTTAAAAATCAGTTAAACTCTCATTGTCAAACTGGCTCCCATTGGCCACAGTATTCAGATATCATAGAGAGAAAGTAGCCACCGTGTATTGAGGGGTGAGTTAGGGAACATCTACTGACTTGCTGTGTTCTGCATCACCCACGCTTCTGTGTGTGGCTTTACAGCGTCTTAGAGGATCACTCTGTGCTATAGAATGAAGTGGAATGTGACCATTGTTTAATATATGTTTTTGTGGCCAGAGATTGGAGTTCTTATTTGTGGGTTCTTAGTCTCAAGGATAAAAGAACTTCAAAATTGGCTCTGAAGAAAGCTTGAGAACCACTTTGTTAGATCACAGCCAATCTAGCTGCCCCTCTTCCACTCCCAGACATCAGACCACCCCCAGGAACCTGAGACAGAGAGCTGATGAGAAAACTGTGCTATCTATGGCCTTTCAGTTCCTTCCCCTTGCAGCTACAAGATTCATTGGCAAGGCCAGATGAAATCATGTGATGTGGAGCTTGCTTACCTCCCCTGAAAACCTACAAGAATCAGAAACCTCCTTTGTTCTCTGGAATGGTCTGTCTTCAGGGCTTCCACCAGACTACACAGAGCAATTATCTTTGCTACTGCTCTTCCGAGCTAAAACAGAGGATGTCCCCTGTAAAGTCTCCAACAGCTCTCTAAGGCATTGCGCTGCCTCACCTAAGATCTCTCCCATTAAAATTTTAAAATTATATTTTAAATATTATGTATATAATGCTTAAAATTATATTTTAAATCCTAAGGTGAGAAGGGAAATTTTAAATTCCTTTAGCAGTAAAGGCCCATTAAGTGAAAATGCCTGGTCAAGAGTTTTTTATCTATAGCTTGTGTGCAGAGAACTAACATTCCAATTGGGCTGGGAAGTCACCTTAAAGAATCCCTGTGGGAGGGGTTAACCTTAAGGAACTCCTCTAGGAAGACAGGCTCACCTTAAGGAACTCCCCTAGTAAAGCAGACTCACCATAAGTAATCCCCCTAGGAAGGCAGGATCACCTCAAGCTACAATAAAGAGATAGGCAGAATAATTTTTCCTTTTAAGAGAAACTATAGTTCTCTCCCCCCAGCATAGTACCTATGACTCGTTTTTGAGCATTGAGTCTGTTCTCATATTATTTTACTAATGAGACCAAGTACTCCAATAGGAAGCACCTCTTTTCTCTTTATCATCCACGTTCCAGTATCATCACCATGCCTTTTGATGGCCAAGAGCCTGTAACTCTTCTTATAAAGCTAAATCTGAAAGGTCATCATGTGTCAGCTCCTTCCTATAAACCTGAATTTCTCTTTCCTTTATTTTTCAAAGACACTTTATGAATTAGAGGGGGAAAAAGATAAGCCAGGTAAACTATAAATCCATCTTGATAGAGGGAGATGAAAAAAAAGGAAAAATAGAAAGCCCTCCTTTTTGAGTTAATACAAGAAAACAAGAACATTCTGCAATAGAGGTCAGCAAGCAGCTTCATGGGCAGTATCTTAGTCAGGGTTTCTATTGCTGTGAAGAGACACTATGATGGTGGCAACTCTTGCGAAAGAAAACATTTAATTGGGACAGGATTACAGTTTCAGAGGTTTAGTTCCTTATCATCATGGCAGAATATGGAGGTGTGCAATCAGACATGGTGCTGAAGAAGGAGCCAAAGGTTCTACATCTTGATCCACAGGCAACAGGAAGTTAACTGTATTCCACACTGGGTATAGCATGAGAATAGGAAATCTCAAAGTCTGTGCCCACAGTGACACACGTCCTCCACACCTACTATTCTAACAAAGCTATAACTCCTAATAGTGCCACTCCCTATGGGAGGGTCATTTTCTTTCAAACCACGACAGGTAGGTAGTAGGGCATACACAGAGAAAAACAAGAAAGCATAGGGGGGTCAGGTTATGCACATTAAAATTTTGGTAGTTAAACTGGCTGGTTTTGTGTCAACTTAACACAAGCTGGAGTCATCAGAGAGGAAGGAGCCTCCATTGAGTAAATGCCTCCATAAGATCCAGATGTAAGGCATTTTCTCAATTAGTGATCATTGAGGAAAGGCCCAGCCCATGGTGGGTGGTTGCCATCCATCCCTGGGCTAGTGGTCCCAGGTTCTAAAAGAAAGCAAGCTGAGCAAATTATGTAAAGCAAGCCAATAAGTAGCTCCCCTCTATGGCCCCTGTATCAGCTCCTGCCTCCAAGTTCCAAACCGGATTGAGTTCCTGTCCTGACTTCCCTCAATGATGAACAGCAATGTGGAAATGTAAGCCAAATAAACCCGTTCTTCCCCAACTTGTCTTCTGGTGATGGTGTTTTGTTGCAGCAATAGAAACCCTGAGATAGTAGTTATCCAAAAAAGAGAAATAAAAACATGACATTTCTTGAGTCTTAGTAGTGCAGCTGCATAGAGGTTTGGGGAACATGTAAGGGCAATACTTCATTGGGAGGATAATTATTCCTCCCATATCCTTAGGATTCTGAGGAGAAGTCTCCTAACCAAGTGATGGACAAGCCTCCTTGGATTAACTCTTGAGAGCCAATAATATGTGTTATTTTAACCAGGGGACAGATCAAAATGGGCTGGGTCAGAGATGAAACCCAGATTCCATCGGGACTCACAGAAGTAAATTTCCCTCGATAGTACTCAAAAATGCTCCGCTACCTCCACCTTTTTAAGTTATTTCAAATCCTAAGGTGAGAAAAGAAATTATAAAGCTTCCCTTCATAGTCTCACATAGAAACAGGAAGTGGATCCAAAGCTGAGCATAAGGGAAAAGTCCTTCCTCGACATCCTCTAGGCTTCTAATATCTGTCTGCCTAACATTTTCTCATGACAAGATATATAAAATCACCAAATTTTAAATAACTAATCAAATTTTTATGCATCTCTCCTAAATTTTTGTTGTAAATCTTTAACTCTGTTGAAGGAGAGTGAGCATCAGTGACCAACCTGCCTGCCATCTCTCTTTGGCTCTGTTTCTGTCTTTTTCACTTTTTTCTCCTGAGTCACTCTTTCCTGTAGTTACCCTGGATACCAGAAATGACAAGACTAATCAATTAAGGCAGGGTGTGATGGTGCATGTCTTTAAAACCAGCACTTGGGAGGCAGAGGTAGGCAAGTTTCTACAAGTTGGAGGGCAGCCTGGTCTATATATGGAGTTCCAGGCAAGATAGGGATACATAGAAAGACCCAATCAAAAAAAAGAAGAAGAAAAGGAGGAGGAGGAAGAAGAGGAGGAAGAGGAGGAGAAGGGGGGAGGGGAGAGAGGGAGGGGGAGAGGGAGAGGGGGAGGGAGAGAAGAAAAGAAGGAGGAGGAGGAGGAGGAAGAGGAGGAGGAGGAAGAAGAAGAAGAAGAAGAAGAAGAAGAAGAAGAAGAAGAAGAAGAAGAAGAAGAAGAAGAAGAAGAAGAAGAAGAAGAAGAAGAAGAAGAAGAAGAAGAAGAAGAAGAAATAACTAATAAAATATATGTTTACTATAAGGGACCAAAGCCACCTCAAACCAAACATCTCCCTATGACAAGTTCCCTCCTCAAATAAGGGCATTACCTGCTGTGGAATAATCCTGTACACTGTAAAAATGAATTGGGGTGGTAAACATGGCACCCAGAGCTGGCAGTAAATACACCTCCACCATGAGAACAGAGGCAGGGCGAGCCAGCCAGCCACCAGAACACCAAGATCTAAGTTACAAGAAAATTTAAATTTTGCTCATACAGACAGAAAAGTTTACGGATGCTCAATAAAGGACATATTCAGAAAAAAAACTTCTAAATGGCTTAGTACATTTAAAAACATACTTAGGCTTGGGAGAGAGAAAAGAAAGAGCATATATAGTCATAGATTTAAAAGTATAGTTTAAAAAATAAAGTCCTTAAAAAGGAATAAAGTAATATGTAAGAAAAAAGTCATAGCTGGGCAGTGATAGTGCACACCTTTAATCCCAGCACTTGGGAGGCAGAGGCAGGCGGATCTCTTTGAGTTCGAGACCAGCCTGGTCTACAAGAGCTAGTTCCAGGACAGGCTCCAAAGCTACAGAAAAACCCTGTCTCGAACCCCCTCCCCCCCCCAAAAAAATACCATCAATAAAATGAAAAAACTCATCAGGCATGTCAGCTCACATCTATAATCACGGGACTCAGTGGGCAGAGACAGGGAGTTCCCAAAGCAATGCGTCCCCTCATTGTTTACTCGTAAGTTTTCACATTTACTTAATGGTTTATCTATGTGAGTGAGTGAGTGAGTGAGTGTACGGCATCTGTGTGAGCTACAGAGAAACCCTGTCTCGAGAAACCAAAACAAAAAACAGACAAACAAACAAACAAAAACACACATAAGGAAATCCTACTTTATATATATTAAGAAAACTATAAGGGCTGGAGAGATGGCCTCAAAGCCATCTTATAAGGCTGTTTTTCCAGAGGACCCAGGTTCCATTCCCAGTACCCACATGGTGGCTCACAATATCTGTGTAACTTCAACTCCAGGAGATCCAATACCCTTACACAGACATACATGCAGGCAAATTACTAATACTCATAAAATAAAAGTAAATTATTTAAAAACAGAAAACTATAGTAAAAGACAGTATTGATGAGGATGTTTCTGCCACATGGGAAACAGTTTGGTTGCTCTTCAAAAAACTATTGCTAGCCGGGCGATGGTGGCGCACGCCTTTAATCCCAGCACTCGGGAGGCAGAGGCAGGCGGATCTCTGTGAGTCTGAGGCCAGCCTGGTCTACAAGAGCGAGTTCCAGAACAGGCACCAACGCTACGGAGAAAACTTGTCTCAAAAATACCAAAAAAGATAAAAGAAAAGAAAAGAAAAGAAAAGAAAAGAAAAGAAAAGAAAAGAAAAGAAAGAGAAGAAAGAAGTAAAGGGGAAAAAAGCCATGTAAAGATGAAAAATATACAGGAGTCTGGATACTGTATCCTGTTGTGCTGTCTTTGAATTTTTTGACTGCTGAGGAAGTAGCCACAGCTTCTAAAACACATTGGATTATGAATGCTGCTAAATTAAATCAATTTATATATTTTAAAAATGTGTTAACTTCAAATTTTTCTAAAGATATGTTACTTTGGGGAGGAGGTTATATTTTTATTTCCACAGGAAATGAAAAGCTAAGGATTCATTCAAAGTTAGAGATAATCAGATTTGATTGAGAAAGACTCTCTAAAATCCTGACTACAGACATAGAGAAATAAACCTAGGGAAAAAAAAGGCAAGACATGTGATGCATATTTTACCTGCTCAAACACAGAACAAAAAAAATCACCTTTGGCTGACTGTGTACAGTGCACAGTCTATACTGGTATTAATACAGATATAGATGATAGATAGATAGATAGATAGATAGATAGATAGATAGATAGATAGATAGATAGATAGATAGATGATAGATTGATAGACAGACAGACAGACAGACAGACAGATAGATAGATTGATTGATAGATTAATTGATAGATAGACAGACAGATTGATGGTTTCTGGTGAGGAGGAAAGGACTCAGTTGTCTTTAAGGAGCTGGCTACCAGAAGTTTGACCTGGCTCCTGTGAGTATATGGGGAATTCACAAGGGTAGGGGGCAGACCTGGGAGGACTGAGAAGTGAGTATGATCAGGGTGCATTATGTGAAATTCCCAAATAATCAATAAAAATATCATGTTGGAAGAAGAACAAGCATTTTTTTAACATTCCTTATAAATGCTAGCTGTTAAGTTGTTGACATTTTGACACGTTCAAAAAGATTTTTCAAAACAGTGGCACAAACTGGTTCTCTCAGGGCAAAGGAGACATGTTTTAAGTGGGGAAACATAAATACATACTCAAAGAATGTTGGAGCCATATAGAAGGCATTTTGAAAATAGATGTCTGGAGACAAAAGAGGCCTATCATTTTGCTGCCAAAATTAAGTAGACTTGTCACCTACATTTAAAATGTATATTTATACTTTTAGAAATATGGAAATAAAATTTTCAAATCAGTTTTAAAATCGTCTACAAAATGAGTTTCTCTGGAATTTTTAGCTCTTTATTAGACTGGCACGCTACATACTAGACAAAGGGAGTACCTTAACCTTGAGTTAATATAACAAAGAAATGTCTGCCTGCTAGCTCACTGATGTCCCAGACACAGAAATGAGTCGAAATAAATTTCAGAAAAATTATACTGGCTATGTGAAGAATGGCCAGAACTCATGAGCAGCAACAAGTGTACACTCTGTGTATCTAGACTGACTTATCTTCATAGGTATACTTTTCAACCACAATTTTAAAAGTCAGTTAAGTATATTCATTCAAGTCTTGCTTACTAGTAACTTGATAAACATTCATAACAAAGGTTTATTTCATTAATGATACACTTAAAATATGATTAAAATGATTGTTTATTGTGTATATCTATTCTCTTTTTTGCACATTTTATAATAAATTATTAGCATTCTACATGCTCAGAATGTTTTTGAGATTACTTTTCTAAATTGTGGAAGAATACCGGAACAGAAACCTCTTAAAAATAAAACAGTTTTCAACTGAAAGAGTAAGTTTCTTATCCCCTTTATACATAAAAGTTCCAGATTGCATTTCATCAAATTTATTTTTAAAAATCATGTGCTTTTATCATCAAAAATTATGGGAGAAATTTGCATACTCTACTGGCTCTACTATGAATTGTTTTATTTTAACTATCTAGATATGAATCCCAAACCGGAAATTGCTCATTTTTACTCAAAGACAAAAAGCTCTGTCTTTAATTGAATCCATATTAAGCCCAGCAAACATTTATTTCTGTTCTCTCCACCACATTTAAAAGTCTTAAGCCACCCTTCTGAATGAACATGGAGGGACAGATCCTCAAAAATGTCAAGCCACGGTACAGTGAAGGAAAGATGATCTCCATCATAAATGGCCATTTGTGTACCATGATCTTATGAGGAAACAAAAAACCTCAGCCGCCAGGGGAATGAACTCTCTGAAGAGGATGGCAAGTACCTTCGGCCCCTTTTTCCCCTGCTACACAAAGTCTCCAATGTGTTCCTTTCCTAAGCACAGCTTCTAATTTCTCAGTCACTTGCCTCAGCCACTGCCACAGCCACCAACAAAGCCATCTCCCAAGGGATGGACTCTCCACCTCCACCGCAGGATGGACCGCCAAGTGCTCTGTGCAGCTATTCACCCACAGTGTAGATAGCAGAGAGTGTTGGGAAAAGAGGGACTTCCTTTCTTTCATCTGCAGATAATCATCCTCCCTGCTAAAGCATAAATTTTGATTACCCAAATTATTTTCGCTTTCAGAGCCACGAGGGTTATTAGTGGTAATAAAAATCACTCAGACTTATGAAAAATTTTAAGATTCCAACCACAGTATTTAAGGAACTAGCCTCATAGCACATTATCCACCCGCTATGTAATTTTTTTTTTCTGTCAGTGTGGTCCTCTTTATTTTTTTTCAGAAGTTCAGATGAAGAACAAAGTCATATGAAGGACGTCAACAGTACTGAAATAGTCAAAAGGGAATGGGGTATTGTTTTATTTCCTGCCCGGAGTTTTGGTCTACACACGACAAATATACAGTTCGCCTTCATTCCCACAATTCTTACACCTCCCATAGCGAATCCCTCAAGCAGTCCCTCAGTGTGGTGACCTGGCTGAGCGTGATGCCTCTGCTCTCCATAATGAGATGTGAAGGCTTACAGCCCAGCTAGCTCTGACCTGCTTATCTTGGAAGATTCGAGAGAGGAGGTGTCTTTCAGGGACTCCATCCTCACCATCCACGGAGCCTTCTAGGTGCCTGTCTTCTAGTAGGGTTTTTAACGTAGCATTTCTAGTGTGCTGATTTTTAAAAGATGTTCATTTCTAACATCTGAACCTTCACGGAATCCGCAAATAAAGGTGCTGTTTTGACATCACACGTTTCTCAGAGGATGTACATTGCTGTGTCAGTGAAGCAGAGGCACTCCTGTGGATCCGTGTCTGTCTCTGGAAAGGAAAGAGAGCTTTTCAAAGAGCCCAGGGAGGTGCAAAGGCACAAGCAGGTGCGGGGGCAGGGTCTCAAAGCGGCCTATGAAATTGTATGTATATGATGTCATTTTTTTAAACATTTAGGGAACAAAATCCTTCTCAGCACTCTGACTTGGGTAATTACATGGGTTGTTCTTCTCCTTGGTTTTTGTTTTGCTATTTTTCTTTTCACAGGTTTGCTCACTTTATAATCAGGTTATAGTTAACATATAGAGTACTGAGAAAGAATTTTTCTTCCATTACAACTGGCTTAAGACATATATTACCCGGATTTTAGATATTTTGTCCAGAATGAGCCTCTTCACTCCTCAAAGTAAGTTTGCAGTATAACCACGAGATAAGCACATCGGCCTCATGCGAGGGTTTGTTTTGATCAAACACATTGCAACTCACTTGTAGCTGGAGTCACCAAATCACCATTTTGGTTGAATTTCTCTTTTCTCAGACAGTCATACCTCCTTGAGTATGACAAAACAAGATACCGCAAAGAATCCCCATACTTCTGTTGCCTTGAATATTTTGTTTAGTAGGGCTTTAGCGAAATAAGTTTTTTTTCATAATTAAATAATTCCTAGATTTTATATAGTTACAAAAAATCATGGATGGATGGACATATGGCACAACAGTACAAAAAGCTATCTGGAGAACAAAGGGTTTAATAAGAAGGGAAGGGGAAAAGCAGCAAGAAAGGGTATGGGGGTACACACAGTATACAGAATATATTTGTATACAATTTTAAATAAAGCAAAAATATAAATCTATGCTTAATCCAAAGTTAAGCTGTTTAACATTTAAGTTCTTTTACTGCATAAAACAAGTAGATAATGCTATTGTGTTTCCTTCCATTAAATATGTTGGGAATTTTCCAGGGCAGGTAAACTACAGTCAAAAGGAAGCGAGCTACCTGTGGTTACATATGCCACATACATGGAGGACAAGGGGGTAAGGAAGATTGGTTTGACTGAGGAAAACCAGAAAATAAATTTTCAGAGTTGTTTTGTTGCTTTCAAAAAGGAAGGAGAAAAAAAGATGGAATCTATTCAACAGCTGAATTGGAAAAGCAGTTACCAGTTGTTACAGTAAATATATTCCAAGTGAATCATATAACCACTAATTAGGTTTGAATCACTCAAGTGTACATTCGCTGTGACAACAGTTTTCCCTTTACAGATCATCCCTCTATTTATAAACGAGATGAAAATTAACATTTCCTGCTTTTGTCAAGTTGAAGCATCCTTCAATAGCTCTCGGCAAACATCTGAAGGATTCTTGCATCCTGAGATCATCTGGTCTCTGTTTCCAAGAGCTGTCTCTTTGTAAGAACTGGGAGAAACACGCAGAATAAAGTGACTGCAGATTCTTTGTAAAACAGCAACACGAACCCAACAAAAATCCCCAACCCGGAGGAGATCAGAGGTTACCATGCACAGCAGATGGGAATCAACGTAAATTGACAGTGGAGGGTTTATTCTGTTTTTCACATGACTAACCACAAGTAAAGCCTAAGCTCCAGGGAAATAAAAGGCAAGATTGTGGAGCTGTGTTTGTTCTATAGTGATTATTAGGAGATCCAGATTTAAACAGATGTTTTTCCTGCTAATTAAAATCGCTTCCTGAGGAACATAGTTTTAAGAGCATGCACTGTCCCCAAACCAAATAGAGTCTAAGGCCCACTCACATTCACAAGTGAAATCGAACCCATGTCTGTGTAAATACCAGGGTATCATTCCTTAGCCCAACTTCACTCATCCTACAATGCACAGCTTTCAGAAAAAGGGGTGGTGGCTTTCTCTGTGCACTCTTCTCTGAAGACAAGAACAAAACAGTAGTGGTTTTGTTCCACCCTCAATCTGATGTCCTCTGCTCTCTGAAATACACGTGTGCTGTTCGTGGGGCTAAAATTCACTGCACTTTAAGGAATATCCTAACGTCTGTTGTACACTCTAGCTCCTGGAGGATTAAGTACAGTCCTGTTTCGTCACAGAGCGTGGTCCATGTTAGGTAGAGAACATGCAGGTGACTCTGTAAATGCCAACTATGTATCATGGACATACTTCCGACTTCCTTTTTGAGCACCTTCCTAGCTCCAACATTGCTCTCATCTCTTCTCCTAAGGTTTCTTTTGCTTATTGTTCTTCCCTTTAGCATTTTCAGCCTCCATTGTCACCCTGCTAGCATTCTGTGGCTACTTCCACAGTTAAATTCTTGACTATGAATTATCCCAAAATTTCTTCAAAATTAACGCATTCTTAGCTCACTTCTCAAGAAGAAGATGTCACGACCATTAGTACCACTCTACCAGCCTCAGCTTCCGAGATGCTTCGGATCTCACCATTGAGCCTCTGCTCCTCCTCATCTGTGGAAACTCTTCTGCCTGACCCCATCATTCACTGTTAAAATTGCTCTCCTGCTCCAAAGACTTTTCGAGTAATATTCCTTGAGTTTCCCCTATAATACTTTCTATGAAATTTAGTATACTTCTGTCTTATGAGTAGTCCTGTCCCAATTAGAAGGTCTGTCATTTGTGATAAGAATCTAAAAGGCAATCGAGCAAAGAGGTGATGGGAAAAGATACATGCCTAGGTAGTCCAGAAACACCAATCAACGGGATGGACAGCATTGCTGATAAAACACCCTCACTGTTAGTGCTTCTCCAAGGCCTTTCACACTGTGTTGTTCCAAGTCTATTCTAATGCCATGAGCATTTTCAAAGCTCTTTCCCATTTTTAACTCTTATTAGGAGGCCAAGACGCATAGCTTATTCAATGTTTAGCAAATATGTATTGAGACTTGCTAAATTTACGAACTTTATATACTGAATACAATAGAGCCTGAATACAAAATGCATGCAAAGAAATCTGAGGGGTTAAAAAAAGTAACAGGTAAGAGAGTAGTCTTCAGTTCTAGTTTGTATACCATTGAGTGTATAACTTTGAGGACAATATTTTCCTCTATGCAAATAAAACCAACAGGATTATGAGGCTTACCCAATGATTCCCAAGACTTCTATAAAAGGAAACATCAAAGTATTTTGAAAACCTCATCTCCATGTGGGGTAATAATTAAAACACTGGAATGGGAAACACGGCATTCTATAAAGTACTAAGTAAGATAACTGTTTACTCTTCAAATTTTTGAAATATGTAAGGCTAAGAAGGGAAAGGCTACTGAACAGCTTAACTGCACAACAGGAAGCCAGTGGGCAGATGTTCTGCATCTTTATAGAAAACATGGAAGAAAATAATAGGATATTATTCAGAGAGAAGGGTTGGGTTCTTGAACATAAGGCATATTTCACATTAAGAATGATTCCAATGTGTGGGACAAGCTTCCAAGAGGATAAACCTCATCAAGGGAAATTATTCTAAATGGACTTGACCATCAATCAATATGACAAAGTATAAACAGTAGCATTGCTCATCAAAGAACTGAAATTGTTGAAAAAAATGCCTTTGGCCATCAAAGCCATTGAAGAATAAGGACGAAGTTTTATGCTGCTGGAAAGTAAAACAGCAATTTGCTGTAAGACTTAAGCCCCAAGCACTCACAGCCTGGAATTCTAGACCCTCAGGACTTCTCATTTTATTGAAGAGATGAGCTGTCATGTTCCCCGCTTGAATTCAAAGCTGTATTTGCTCATTAAATAGTAGATTGTCTGGGAAGCAGTAGATATTCTTACGACACAGTCTGGATGGTCAGTTCTAGCTCATGGGCTGCACCTAAGAGTAATGCAAACGTAACTAGTATCCTCAGATTTTAATCATGCCTATTTCAAGGAAGAATCTTTCCAAACCACAGGTCGAAGGTAATGCTTTCATCAAGTACTACACAGAGGGGTACTAAGAAAATACAGTTTTGTGCAGTAAAGGCAGCTCTTCATATTGAATATTTTAGCATAAAACCCCGAGCACATTAATCCAAAATGGCTGTCTTTCTATAGAAACTGTGCATTACAGCTCTCCCATTCAACCAGACCTCTTTCTACTTCGTGTACCTGACTCTAAGTATTAACGACAGTGAATCCTAAGTAAAATTAATGTGAGCCTATAGGGGTGATATGGTTCTGTAGAAATGGATTCTGTTCTGTTCCGTTTCCATGGGGCATTTGCTTAAGATTGATTTGTGACTCAACCCGACATAAAAGTGCAAAGACGTTTTTAATGCCTGTCAAGGGTTAAACTCTCAGCAATACTTGAATAATCTAGAAATGTTATGACAACTTGCAGCAGAGGGAAGACATCAGAAACCTGCTTTCCCAGCACACATCCTGAACTTTAACTGTTGATGATCACTGCACTCGGTGGTGGACTGGTTAATACTTACCAGATGGCTCTTGCAGCCCAATACAAGGCCACTGACTCTCACCAGTTTCTTCCCACTAAGAATAAAAGCATTCGGCTTTCACTCCTGTTCTCCAGCTTACTACTATTGAAAATGCCGAGGCTTCTCCGTAACGTATTCAACAAGAATATTTCAGACTTTGATGACCAACAAACCATGGATGAATCATAAATAAAAAATTATATACAACAGCGAAGTTAAATGGTGGCCCTCAAATTTAAATCCTCTCATCAGCCCAGAGGAGGAGGAAGTCCAAGTTCATCACTCAGCCTCTCCAAATCTCCTGTTCACATCATTAAGTTAGACTTAGCACTCGGCCTGCTTCTCCTCCTCCGTGCCAATTAAAGAATCCACACAGAGTGCAGCCACTAATCATGACATATACGGAACATTCAAAGCACACACTTTATCAACCATCATTATTCTTCCTGAAAAAAAAGATACTCACAGTAATAAACATCCTAAGTAATATGTAAGATTGAAACCACTTCTAGAGCTATTTATAGTGGCACTTGAAATTTATTTTCAAAAATACAGGTACATTTAATTTAAAATTAATAAGATGATTCTTGTGTTGTCATTAAAATTTCATATAATTGGATATGTTCATAAGGTATGCAATGGACTCATATAGAAATTACAGTAATTAAGGCTTAATAAATGGAATCTTAAATAATCACTTATAAAAAAATGCATTATTGAATTTGAGGCCTGCTATTTTTAAATCAATTTGTAATTTGTATTTACCAGAGACCACACAGGAAATTATATGTTTTGTGAGTATTTAGACAAACAGAATTGATTTTAGAAAAGGATGACAAAAGATGGGTCTTCTGCTCAGAGACAGCCTTCTGCAGCGAGGAAACCACAATGCAGTTAGGAGATTGTACTGACACGGAGGTTATTAGTTAGTGATGTCAAGTGAGTCGCCTCCCTATCCTGAAACCATTGATTGCAAACGGCAGCCCTAGCCCAGGGTTGTCACAGAGGCCAGCGTATAATTGGCAGCACTCATAATATCTGGGTGATTTAACTTGATCAGCAGGTAATTTATGTGCTTTTTTTTCTTCCTTTGTGATTTTTTTTCCAAGAGAAGAAGCAATATTTTAAAAAATAAAATAAAACCCTTGGTCACTCAAATAAATAGACCACCAATTCTTAAAGATGCAATGGTTGTCTTATTTATAATTTTCTCCAAACACATAATATGCCTGAAGCATGGACTGGGATAGATTTATTGAAGATTTCTTTACAGAGAAATGAATGAGCAAAGCAGGGAAATAGTACAAACTTTCTTCAGGTATTGCCAAAATGTGCTAAGAGTGTGTGTGTTTATGTCCAATGCCCTTCCCTTTCCACTACAGTACTTCTGTAACTTGTAACTTTGTGTTCATATTATACTGCAATGAACTGGATGCTTTCAATTCACCTGTGACCCAGGGACAGGAACAGCAGACACTCAGTAAACACCAAGGAAGTAAAAGATCTCATTATGTGGGTAGGGCATTTAGCAGTGACCATCAGAGCTCAACCTTAAGACACGTGACCTATTTTCTGGAAGAAAATCCTATTTGATAATATATTTGATCATCTGTTACACAGACTTAATTAATGCAAGAATCTCAGTTGTCCTTTGTATATGAGAGATCTTTGTGTGGAATATTCTCTCTCTCTCTCTCTCTCTCTCTCTCTCTCTCTCTCTCTCTCTCTCTCTCTCTCTCTCTCTGTGTGTGTGTGTGTGTGTGTGTGTGTGTGTGTGTGTGTGTGTTCCCCTTTCTTCCCCCACTTTTCCTCTCTTCTTTTTCTGTGTTTCTGTTACTTTGTTTTTACTCCAGAGAACACTGGAAACCTCTTAAACACAAAGTCATATCTTTTGCACTAAATTTTCCTCTTCCTTTGCAAAGGTAAAATAATTACAAATTGAACACTGAGGAGCCTGTTACCTAAATGTAACACTAATATGACACAAAGAAACAGTAACAGTTAACTATGAAATGCCTATTATTTTCTTAGCATTGTTTTAACTACCTATTACTAACCCTCACTCTATGGAGGTATAAATCCTATCTCAATAATTTTCTCAAGATACTCTAGACAACAGTGAACACACCAATAATTTGGATCCAAGTCCATAAGAATACAGCAATATTTCTTAGCCTTGGCCTTACTGACAATTCAATGATTTGAACCAAATCATTCTTGGTGGTGGGGAATATTCTGTGATATCACCACTAAATGGTACCAGAACCCTCCTGACAATGGAGATAACCAAAAATCTCTCCTGACATCACTAAATGTCACTAGGATAAATCTCATTCGCCAGTATTTAAGTTTTTTGACGGTCATCGCCATCTGCTACCTAGCATCTGCTCCTTGCTTTTCTTTGCTGTTGTGTAACTTGTTATACTGAGCAGCAAAGTAACCTGACCTCTTCGTAAGATTCCACATCTGATGACTGCTATTAGCAGGTAAATTTGCTTCGTCTTTGAAACTGAATGACAGAGTTGCAGCATCAAGAACGTGAGTTCATAGTAACATCCATCCTTACATCTAACCAAAACTGGACTACAGCCAACTCACGACTGCCTCCTCTACATATGAGCATATCTCTACAAACCCGAGAGCGCAATCACATTTCCTTGGAGTAAATCAACTTTGCATATTACCTTTCAATGTCAGGGAAACTTTTCTTTCTGATCATGATGATGTAATTATAGCTGATGTGGATTTACGTCCAGAAAAATACCCTCTAGAAACACAGAAGTATATACAACAATGATTTTTCAGAAAATGGACAGCAGTATAAAACTGACTCACAGACTGCTTTCCCGCTGTCTAAGATGTCTTTCCTGGCTGTGCTTGAAAGGTTCGGGAAAGCACAGGGTGGCGGAGAGCTGAGACCTAAGGCTAGAGTTTGGGTCTGCAGAGACAGCTAGGTTTCTGTAGCAAAATAATGAGCAAAACGGAGAGGAGAAAACATGAATTGAAGGTCGCTGAAGTCCTTTGAGAGTTGCATAGGGTCTATGGCTGAGAGCTAAACAGTGAACGCAAAAAATAAACCCCAGACGCCCACACTATAGCTGCTTCTGGGGAACCTAGAGTAGAACGGAGACTCTGGTAAGGCAGTTGCCTGAAATATCAGGGTTCTTGCCCTGCCAAGGAGGAAAAACGGCACAGTGCCAACAGCTGTCATGCAGCTGAGACCCCCAAAAGGCCACATCTTACAACTTAGGACTATGACCTTGTTCACAGACCAAGATTAGGGGTTTGAGACCAAACTGAAATAAAACTGTAACCAAGGCCATGAAACTGAGAGGACTCACTATCCTTGTCCACTCTCTCCCCAAGAAAGGGAGAACAAAGTAACTGTTAATGGACCACACAGTCAGCTGGGGAAGCAAATAAAATCTTAAATATATAAATCTCTATCAAGATAAATCAAAATGGAAAAATAAAAACTAGACAGAATTGAGGTATCAGACAAATGCAAAGCACATAATATCTTAAAAATTAGTATGTAATAAACACACAGAATTTTGACAGTTACATAAACCCACCGTGTCCCTCACACACAATGTAGCGAACATATTCACTACCCCACAAATGTCCACAGACTCTTTCCCAACAAAATAATTTTCCCAAACCCATGCAAACATTTCTGAATTTTTCAAATTATACATAGATTAGTATTGTTTCATACTTAAAGAATTGAATCATCTAACATGCACATTTTTGTCACCTGCTTAGTTGCCCTAAGAATGGTTTCAAGCATCTTGGGGCTAGAGAGATGTTTTAGCAGTACCTGCATGGTAATTTACAATCAGTCACAACTCCAGTTCCAGGGAATCTGACCCATATTCTGACCTTTGTCGACACCAGGCAGGCACATGGTACCTATGCATAAGTGTAGGCAAAATGCTCATACATAGAAAAAAATTAAACAAGCAAAAACATTTAAGAATTTGTTGCACACCATCCTTAGCTCATTGCCATATGTTTCTGTCTATATGAACATGAGCTTGTCTGATATATTTTGATGGCTCTTTGGGTTGTATCCAGTTTTTGCCTGTAATGAACAGTTGCCTATAGTTTTGTCATGCACAGTATTTATTGAGGTATGTTTCTCCTAGCTCTTGTCTTCAGGATTGTTTTCATAAAGTTTCTCTTAGTTGAAGTCCTTTTCGCTATCAATTGAAGATGACTGTGTTGTTTCTATCCTAAGTGCATTAGTGTGTGGAAAATGCTTACTGGTTTGCAGACTTTGAGCTAGCTCTCCATCCCTGAAATGAAGCCCACTTGGCCATGGTGTACTATCTTCTTGGTGTGTTCTTGAATTTGGCTTGTTAGGAATTTTACTGAAGAATTTGTGTTTGCGTTTACTGAGAAAATAGGTCTGCAGTATTTTTTTTCTCTGTTGTGTCCTTACAGCTTTTGAATGGGGCAATGCTGACCTCAAAGGAAGATTTCAACACTGCAGCTTTCTTTTTATTTTATGGAGCAGTTTGAAGAGTGGCACCGGCTCATATTTAAAGGTTTCATGGAACTTGGCAGTGAACTCACCTAGTCCTGAACTTTTCTTTTGGGGGAGAAATTTTATAAGTGTTTCAGCTTTGCTGGTTGCTATGGATCTGTTTTAGTTGTTTATGTCTTCTTGGTTTCATTTTGGTAGGTCACATGTGTCTAGGAAAATTCCATTTGTAACTCTTAATATCTATTTCTTCTTCAACATTTTCCAGTTTTTTAGGAGGCAAGTCTGCAAAGGACTCCCTCACAGTTCTCTGTATTTCACTGTTACCTGTAGTAACCTCTCTCTCCTCCTTTTCATCTCCAATTCTCTGTCTTTTGATTAGTATGGCTAGGAGTTTGTCAATCATCTTTATTTTGTTTTAACAAATCAACTCTTTGTTTTTAAAAAAACAATGTATTGTTCATCTAGGCTGTCTCCTGTCTCTGCCCTGGTCATTATGATTTCTTGCTTTATACTATTCTGAGATTTGGATTGTGCTTCTCTTAATAGAACCTTGAGAGGCATCATCATTCGATTATTGACTTGGAATCTGGTTTTTATTGGAAGCACTCACAGCTATGGCCTTTCCTCTTATTCTCTTTAACTGTATCCCAAAAGTTCTGGTAAGTTGTGTTTTTACTTTTGTTTAACTATAAGAAATTTATAATTTCCATACTAATTTCTTTAATTCAAGAGTGTGTTATTTAGTACCTATGCACTTTGTAGTTTCACTGATCCCTCTTGCTTTTGATTTCTAATTTTATGCCACCATGACCTGATAAAAACACAAGAGGTCATTTCAATTATTCTGTATTTGGATGAGACCTGATTTGTGCCTTAGACTGGTCTAATTTAAAGAAGGCACTTTGGAATGCTAAGAAGAATATGCATTCTGTTTCTGCTGGATGAAGTGTTCTGTGTGTAAGTCCATTTGATCTAAGGTGTGGTTTAATGCTGAGGTTTCATTGTTAACAGACATAAGGGTGAGATAGTAAAATCACCTACTATTGTTATTTACTAGTGTCCCTTTCTTATGTTTATGAGTATACATTTTACAAAAAAATTAGAAGCTCCAAAGTTTGGTGTATATATATTTATAATTGTTATATTTTCCTTAAGGAATTTTTCCTTTTTTTAATATGGAGTGACTCTATCTTTTCTGGCAACTTTTGGGTTAAAGTCTACTTTATCAGTATCTGAATAGATTCAACCAACTCATTGTCAGTTTTTGCTCCCTTGGGCCCTTGGTAGTTTGATGGTCAGTCTATGGGTATCTTTGCTACTGAAGCGTGGTTCCTGGAGATGACATAGTTGGATCTACTGTTGTTATACACCAATCAGTCTGCAGCTATCTGCGTATTTATACTTAAAGTTATTATTGAGAAATATTACAGATTCTGTGATTGTTTTCTCTTTCTGGTTCATTGGATTATTGTTTGTTCTTTATACTCTTTCCTATTAGTGTCAAGGGTTTACAAGTTAATTGTGCTGGATATAATTAGTTTCTTCCTAGCTTTCTTCTGTGAAGTTTTTCCTCTCTTGCAGTCTGTTCTCTATTCTCACAATTGACATTCTTGGTGATTTTTTTTTCTTCTCTAGACTCCTGCTTAGGATCATGAACTGCCTTCATTTACATGTGTGTTGAAATGTTCTTATTTACCCATCCATTTTAAAAGATAACTTTGTGGGGTGTGGCATTCTCTAGTGTCAGTTGCTTTCAGGGACTGAAATATATCACTATGCGATGACAAAGCTTTGGGGGTATTTGATGACTAACATGTGTTCTGATGTTTCTGCCTTTGCAAGTTGGTGTATTTCCTTACATAGTTTAATACTGTTCCTTTGCTTTGAGTTTTTGACATCTTGGCTATAAATATGCTATGGAGAGATTCTTTGCTACTCTTATCTACTCGGGGTTCTAAATGCCTTGTGTGTTTGAATGCCTATTTCTTTATCTAGGTTTGGAGGAATGTTTTGCTAAGATTTCATTGAATGGGCTGCCTATGGTTTTGGTGGTTATCTGTGCTCCTTCTTCTATCCCATGAATGCTTAGGTTTGGTGTGTCAATCATATCCAGAGTTCTTATACATTGTGGTTTTGCAGATTTTTTTCCCCACTGGTGTCTGAACAGAGCATTTCATCAGCCTTGAGCTCCATCCTTGATCCTCTCTCCTCTGCTTGGTTAATTGTATTGGTGATGCTTCCCACAATGTTTACTCGATTCCATTTTTTAACTTGTTTTATTATATAATGCAGGTAGAGGTTTTGGGAAGTTGGGGCGGCAAGCATGCGCTTGTGTGCCTATGGAGGTGAACAGACTACTTACAGGAGTCTTTCCTTCCATTGTGTGAGTGCCAGGGACTGAACACAGCATACCCTTTTTGGTGACAGAGCCTTTATCTGCAGAGCCATCTCCAAGTCCTTCCATAATTTTTCTATTTCTAATATTACTATCCATTTTTGGAACTCTAATTTTCTTGCTGATTTTTCTTCCTTACTGCCATTTTTAACTATGTTTCTTATTTTCTCATCCTTTATGCTCAATTTTTTCCCTATACATTGCTAACTTTCCTCTCACGGTCCTGGATTGAATATATCCGCTTATTTGTGTGTCTCTTTGAGACCACCATCTGATTTTGCCTACTTTAGTATCTTTGTGTTTAGGACTTAAGGCAGACACTTTTGAAAGATTCATGCTGCAGAGGTTCTTTGGTATTTGATGTGGGATTATTGAGAGATATTACGGATTCTTTAATTTGTTTTCTAAATACCATTGGTTAATAAAGAAACTGGCTTAGCCTGATAGGTCAGAGAAGGACTAGGAAGGGAAAACTATACTGAATGCTGGGAGAAAGAAGACCAAGTCAGGAGACGCCATGTAGCTGCCTCCAGGAACAGACATGTGGGAACCTTGCTGGTAAGCCATAGCCATGTGGCAATACACAGATTAATAGAAAAAGCTTGCTAAGAATATGCTATAGTGATCGGCCAAGCAGTGGCTTAATTAATACAGTTTCTATGTGGTTATTTCAGGATTCTGGGCAGCCAGAAAACAAACGGTCTTCTTCAGCGGGTATTTTTTCATGTTTCTTGAATTTCTGTATTGAAGACCAGCCTCAACAAAATTCGTACATTCCAGAGTAGGAGCATTAGGATTATTAGAATTATTAAGCAAAAGGAACAGAAATACATGTGGGGGGGGGGGGTGTCACTTGTTCGTCCCAGCCACCCAGCTAGCTTAGCCTCAAAATAACCACACAGAAACTGTATTAATTAAAACACTGTTTGGCCCATTAGCTCTATCATCTTATTGGCTAACTCTTACATCTAAATTTAACCTATTTCTAGTAATCTGTGTATTGCCATGTGGCAGTGGTTTACCGGGTAAAATTCCCAGCATCTGTCTGGCGGCTCCATGGCTTCTTCCTGACAGCGCCCTGCTTTCTCCCAGCATTCAGTTCTGTCTTCCCCACCTATCTAAGTCCTGCCCTATCAATAGGCCAAGACAATTTCTTTATTCATTAATGGTAATCACAACACACAGAGGAGACTCCCACATCAGATACGAGAGAAATAAGAGACAGAAACACAGAACAGCATTGGAAGGGAAATTCATGAATCCTGAATCCTTTATTTTCCTCATACTTATATACTTCACTCAAAAAGGAGAGAGGAGAGGCAACAGACTTCATTAACATGATATAAAGAATAAACTTGAATTCTCTGACCTTTGGGTTAGGTAGAGCAGATCTACTTCTATACCCAAAATACTAATTAACCACACACTATGTTAGAATCCCCTACGTTTGTAGCCACATCTGTTGTCAACCACTTTGAAAGAACAAAAATAAGCTCAACCTCTCTGACTTCCAGCCAAGGTGAAACAGGCTCACATCTGTGGGTCCTCACATTTCTGTATCATAATTTAAAACATCTTTGAGTTGTTTGTTTGTTTGTGTGTGTGTGTGTGTCTGTGTGTGTGTGTTGTAAGGTGGAGCAGAGGCCTCTGTAAACAGAGACTGCACTTCCCTTTTCCAGCAGTCCAGACCCAAATAATCACACAGGAGCTATATTAATTACAACACTGTTTGACCAATGGCTAGCTTAAGTTAACCCATTTTTATTATTTGATATTTTACCACAAGGCTTATGGTATATTACCTCTTGCTTCTTGGGCGGCTACCTGGTGTCTTCCTGACTCCACCTTTCTCCCTGCATTCAGTTTAGTTTTCCAGCCTAGCTATATTCTTCTCTGCCATGGGCTAAAGCAGCTTCTTTATTAACTAATGATAATAAAACATATTCACAGCATACAGAGGGGAACCCCACATCAGGTTTCCTCATCATTTGAAAGTGCACACCCAGTACTACTCAATCAGTAGAAAGAAATACACCAAATCATATAGGATATAGAAATGCACTTAAAATTAATTACATACCATAGATACTTCTGCAATGACTATAAAACTGAAAATGTGCTACTGTACAATATGCTGTGGAGCTTAAAATTTATTTAGGGTGAGCATTAAGAATAAATAAAAGAGCTGGAAGCAAGACAAAAAAGGGATAACTGGATGAGAAGCATCCAATACCCATAAGTAACCGTAAGAAGAAGAAGGAGAAAGGTATTAATAGTAGAGGGGGAAAAAAAAACAAAGAGCAAGAGGCCAGAAAATAAAAATGAGATTTAAATAGAAAGCAAATTTTTCTGGGGACTCAAGAGATAGCCAGAGGTCAAGAGACTGGCTGCTGTTTCTCTGGACCCCCGTTCAGCTCCCATAGGGCAGCTCACCATGGTCTGTAACTCCCGAGGATTTAAGCCCCTCTTATGGCGTCTGCCACCACCAGGCACCAGTAATGGAAAAGCTCAAACACAAAAGTAGGCAAATGTAAGAAGAGAAACGCAAATTTAAAAGCTAAGGAGCATTACAATTAGATAAAGTCAGCAGCCACTAAGTAAAGGGGAAAGGAAGAATCACGGTGAAAACCAAGACTAGTGAAGAGAAAAATACTGCCTCAAAGTGGAAAATGTACTAAATATATTAATGTAAGACGAAAAATAAGGAAATAAAAAAACAAAAGTTAAATACACTAAAGGTGGAGACATACCTTGCTATGCACTTCTTTGGCACCTGCGTCTTGTCAGTGTCTGGACCTTCCTCCCGGTACTGCCTCTTTACACCTTCCATCTGAAACACTGGCAGGGTGGACCGAGGCTCCCGACCTGTCACTGTTCCCTGATCTCAGGCTGGCAAGATAGTTCAAAATCAGCCCATTCTCTCCCCAGATGGATCCCACCACTGACATCTAAGTTCGTGGGAAACAAATGGGATTTCTTCGCTGACCTGCTTATCAGAAGAATCGCCGTCACTAAAACCCACAAGACTTGTAAGGGAACGTGGCTGCTCCTGAGGGTAAGACTGCCGACTTCCACGAGCTTCTCTTCCGGAAACTCCCTTCTCCCTGCCAGGGAACTCTTGCCAAGGCTGGGTTCAATTGCTTCTGTTCGTTTCTGTCTTTTTCTCTCTCTGCTTTTTTGGTATCCCTTCACTTCACGAATTTCAAAGCACTTCTTCCAGCTCTCTGAGGCAAAGCACGCCGTGTGTGCGCGCGCGTGCGTGCGTGCGTGCGTGCGTGCGTGCGTGCGTGCTTGCGTGCGCGTATGTGTGAAGTCCGACTTGCACCTTCACCACCTTCTCTGGGACGCTGGTTCTCATCCTTCCTAATGCTGCAACCCTTTAATATAGTTCCTCATTTTGTTGTGACCCAAGACCATAAAAATATTTTATTGCTACTCCATAACTATAATTTTGCTATTGTTATGAATCGTAATACAAGTGTTTTTGGAACTAGAGACTTGCCAAGGGGTCTCAATCCACAGTCTGAGAACCACTGTTCTAGAGCATCATCTTACCCAGAACTCTAAAGCATAAATATTAAAGGATTGGGAGCACTGAATGTCATTAGCAATAATACCTGAATAAGAAATAGTAACTAAAAAACACAGTGAGATACTGTAACACATGGAGAAGAATAGCAAAATCTTAAAAGGCTAACAGCACCAAATACTGCCAAGGACCGAAAATAACGAGAATAGTTACACATCACGAGGGGGGAGTCTAAAATGGAATAACCATTTTAGAAAATGGTTTGGAAATTTCCGATACGGTTAGATATACACCAATGAACCAGAAATTCCAGATACTACAAATAAAAATCTATGTCTCCCAAAAGACATCTTCAAGAACCATTACAGCGGCATCTTCATTCAAAGGCCAAAACTGGAAGCTGTTTGCCCTGTCATCAACAGAAAGGCAGGTCTACAAACTGCTGGATATTTATATTATGTGAATAGTATTCATCAATAGTTAAAGCAGATTAAATATACAATTATCATCATGAAGAGGTCAAAAAAATAAATAGTATGCTAACCAAAGAGAAGTCACATAAAAGATCATGTACTTTTTGAATCCCTTTCTGTACATTTCAAGGACAAAAAAAATAATGTTACTTTATAGTGAGGAATGCCTGAAAAGTCACTGTTTTCAGAAACTTCACAAAACCAAACAAAAACCTGAGGCCATGGGAATTGCTTCATATTTTGATAGAATTCATAAAATTCATCATTAAGATTTATTTTGCTATAGCTAGGGATATAACTCAGTGACAGAACACCTGTCTGGCCTATGAGAACATGCTGAGTCCCATACTCAACACTGCCAAAGGAAAAACAATGTGTGTGTGTGTGTGTATTTCACTAAAAAAATACACACACAAAACATTCTAAATTGGGAGGAACCACCTAGAGTGGTAGACTCAGGACAGCAGTTATCTGGACACAGGCCTGTAACTTCCCAAAGGCCACTGCAATGCTGCCGAGGTCTTGTGTCTCTGGCTGTGCTGACAGGACTGCGTTGTGGCATATCATCTCCACCGGCGCTATGTGCATTTATTTAGATTGCTGCACTTTAGCATAATTAGCGTTTTCAGATTTTGACATGGGGAATCACAAAGGTCTCTCACGCATTCCTAAACAGGACTCGCATACGGCGTCACTGACACAATGAGACGAAAGGGAGCTGTGTGCCACTCCATCCCACGGTGCACACTCATCCCCTCGCAGACGAGCTCAAGCCTGCCACTATGACAGCGTGCTTTGACTGTAGCGTTCACACAGAATAAATCATTTCCATTGAATCCGTCCGGCTGCTTGGTGATTAAAGATGACAAGGAAGCGCAGCAAACATCGCTGGAGAAATCACAGCAAGGCTCTTCTGTCATATTATAATACAGTGGGACCGGAGATCACCGGGGAGTGTCACATTTGTAATTTCAGGAAACCAGGCACTGTTTACCGGATAGCATCCACCTGCATCTCTTTAACTTGTCTTTTTAATCTACTGCCTGTTTGTGTCTATTCAAACCTGGAGCGCTGCGTGTCATTACACACCATAGAAATGAGTTCGCTGTGACCGTAAAGGATCAGAAGTTAAATGGAAATTTTCAGTATCTTAGGTCAGAGACTCTATTTTAACAATTCAAATAGCCTTGGAGACACAACAAGTATTTTGATAGAGGTGCCAAGATTTTACTGCAGAGATAGGCCTTAGTGCTGAGGAAGCTAAACCCAGTGAAAGACAGCAAATTAAAGTACGCATCAGTGAAGGCCCTCCAGTTGCAACCAGTGGAAACTCACTCTGGCTAGCATAAGCAAATAAATAATTATTCCACCATGATCTTGGAATAGTTCACTGGATTTCGATGAAGAAGAGCACAAGGGCCGCAGACTGGAACGGCTGGAAGTGTGTGGTGTGCTGGCTAGGCCTCATCTCACATATTTTGGATAAATTTTCCTATTCATTACTTCGGGAAGTGAAGACAAGTATAAACGTTGACAGCACATTTCCTACAGGAGCCTGGCTGACCCTTGTGATGCCGCTAGACACCAAGGAGCACAAAATCTTAAGTGTGAAGCATGTAGACACTAAGGTTGTAACCAGTAGGACGTGAGTCAGTGGTGGAATAATGACCGTGTCCTACCCTAAACGAGACAGAATGTGGTCCTTAGAGAGATCAGACCCTAGGACAGAACTGAGAAGGAGAAGGCCATTCTAGGTGGGCTCTCCTCCTGTCTTTGCTGCGTAGTATACTCTTGTTGTTTGAACCCAGTTCCCAAAATCAATATCCTACCCACAATTCCCTATTCCAGACAGTCTTCTAAAGGATAATGATAAATCTAGTTTCACCCTAGGTCCCTGGACTAGCTAGTCTCTGGTTCTTGGTCACTCAGCAGTGTCAAATATGGGTTCCGTCTTGTGGAGTGGGCCTTAAGCCAAAAGAGATACTGGTTGGTTATTCCTACAAGATTTGTGACACCACTGCACAGACGTGTCTTACCAGCAGGACACCATTGTAGATCAAAGGACTTATGGCTGGGTTGGTGCTTATGATTCTCTTTTGTACTATTCAGAGTATCTTCCTATACCAAAGATACTAGCATGTAGGGGTGAACTCTAATTCAGAGGGGAAAAAAGGAAGAAAGAATAAAAGGAAGGAAGGAAGATACTAATTTTTGTATATTTGTGTATCCAAGGGATTGTATTGTAAGCCCAAAAAACTTGCTTAAGTAAAGTGAGATAAAAATTATAAGCCTAAATTAACAAATTTATGACTTTATATTTACATATTTCTTAGTTTATAAAATGTTTGAAATTGTGGTTTGCTTTTACTTTGGGCAGTGAACTTAAAATGAATCATGAGTGTGACAGCCTGACATCCCACTCGTTCCTTTAGAAAGACTGACATAACCTCAGCCCCAGAGAAGAGTCGCTGCTTCTCCACAGATGTGGCGAGAGCGTTCTACTCCAATCATACTAACTACAACTAAATGTCCAGGTCAGAATCTAAAAGCTAAGTGCAGGTCATTGCTATCAAAAGAGTATAAATGATAGAGGAAAAAAAAACCGCAGACTGGCTAGGGCCCTCTAGACTAAAGCCAATTGGGCATAAGCGTGTCTCAGCAAACAACAAACCAGGTGCACAACAGTCTCCCATAACCTGACAAATCCCCCTTACCTAGTGACACTGTGGCCATTGGAACACCATCATTCAAAGGCTAAATGTCAGCAATGCCAGAAAGAATCTCTGCCAGCCTACCCAGTACACATGACTGGATACTACACATATGTCTCAACAGTAAATGACTACATCAATGCTTTATATATTTGTAATTCTAGACTTTTTGCCATTATTTTTTATTGTATCGCTGCTTATATTTTTTTTAAATGTCTACCGCAAAGCAGTGCATTGTGTTACAGCAACAGGAGCTTCATTCATCTCCTGTTTGCTTTTCTTTTTTAAATATTTATTTATTTTTATTTATTTAATATGTATACAATAGTCTGTGTGTATGCCTGCAGGCCAGAAGAGGGCACCAGACCCCATTACAGAGGGTTGTGAGCCACCATGTGGTTGCTGGGAACTGAACTCAGGACTTTTGGAAGAGCAGGCAGTGCTCTTAACCTCTGAGCCATCTCTCCAGCCCCCCTGATTGCTTTCCTTAATGGCTTCAGGAGACCACTTTAAGTCATTGGCTTAAACCCTGTAAGTCTGTGAAAGTATCTTCCATGATACACATGCAAGGACAGAATTGCTTAGCAATGCGTTTCTCAGAAAATATTCCCACTGTCAGGTGATACATAACAGTATTTGAAGGCAATAACTGAAAAAAAAATCCTTAATTGGCTAAACAAAATATAAACCTTCTGAGAAAAATAATTCCAAATAAATTTTAAAAAACACGTGTTCTGCTGTGTTATAACCTGTAGGAGTATTAAGGAGTTCCATGTTAGCCAAGAATGAAGTTTAACAAAGGTTTATTCATCTGGAGATAAACTCACAGTAAGGGTAGCGATCCACAGTCCTCTGTGTGCGCTGGAAGTTAGGAACCAAATCCAGCAGAAAAGGGGCCCACACACGCTTTTTATTTGCACTAACCCAAAATGGGTTGGTATCTAAAAGGCTATTGGCTGGAGGAGTACCCACAATACCTCCCTCTTTTGTCTAAATAAGAGGGTTCTGAGCCTAATACAAGACTATATACAATAAAATCAACAAATATCAAGTATTTGCAGGGAAAAGAAGAGGCAAAAACACACATAAAATTTAGAATTACAACCAGTATGAACAACATCAAGCAAGAAACATATGCTAAATGTTTCAGTAGGTATCCTATCCTAAGGAGTCTAAGCTTTATATTAAAAATGGCTAAGTCATGAGAGGAAAGTAACTATGACGGTCTAGTCTTCAACCCCATCAAAGACCTGAGAAGGGAAATAATAGTACCTGAGTAAACAGGAAGTGCAATCAAGCAACTTCCAAAAGGTACAAGAAATGACAGAGACAACTGGACAATCATCCAAGTCTCATTTGCAACATTGGGGCAACCAACTATGACTAAGGCCTAGAGTATCTAACAGACCATTTTCAGAGGCAGGAAAAGTTGAGAAACTGTCTTATGCAGACTTGGCAAGGTTCGGCAGTCATTTTTGCTAGTATCCCGCTTGTCCAGTTTGGACGCCGTGTATTTTGTCAGTAGTCAAGGCGGGATCAGTTCTGTGCTCAAAGACCAGTTTCGCCAAGAAGAAAATAAGCTCCAAGTGGAGAGTCTTTGGTGCCCAACATTCTCTCAGGAATAGATCAGTGCTGCCAGGAGCAATCATGTCTCATGTCAACAGAGCTATTTAAATGACGTATTCTATAGTTCTTTGGATTACCTAGCTATGCGGAATACAATCTCTATGCATCTAAAGAACCTGACTAGCCTAACTATAAGTATGACAAAAACGGGTAACTAGTGACCTATAATTCTTAATACTTATATAGCTTAAAAACTAAGGCTTCACATTAAACACATTAAACAATCTTTAAATAAATGTGCAGCAAATGAAGACAATGACCTCAAAACGTAAACAATATATATAACCTGGGGTCAGAGCTTGACCCAATCAAAGCAGACCCAGTGGCAGATGGACCTCAAAAGCAGATCCTAGGGCCCTAGAATCCGCGGAGGATTGCGTGCTGTTCTGGGAAGTTGCTCAGTCCAGTTGCAGTGAGAAACTACTGGCGGTGGATTTCGGGATGGGGGAAGGGGAGGGGAAAAGTGGAAGGAAACTGGCAAATTGAGCAACCGGGCAGTCGAGCCACACCTTGTGCAGTGGCACCGGAACAGTAGCTCAGGCACCAGAGCAGTCGTGGCCTGAGTGGCATGAGCTCAGGCCATGTGGGCATCAAAATGTAGGCATATTAAGGAGTTCCACAATAACCTAGAATGGAGTATAACAAAGATTTCTTTATTGGGGGATAAACTCACATTAAGGGTAGCGATCCACAGTCCTCTGTGTGTGCTGGAAACTGGGAACCGAATCCAGCAGAAAAGGGGCCTGCACAGGCTCTTTGTCTAAACTTACAGCACCTGAAACCATGCCTAAAATGGGCCCATATCTAAGAGGCTATTAGTTGAAGGAGTTCCCACAACCATAACCAAAAAATCTAAAGATGGAAAATTTAGAAAATAGTCTTCAAAAAGCAAACAGGAACAGCATGTCATTGAAAAACCATAACAATTCAGATGCCAAAGCAGTTCTCACTCAAAATGATGGTTCACAAAAAATAAAGCAACCCTGTGTCTCACAGGCATCTTACTCTCAGGCTGCAGGCTCAGCCAACAGCAGCAGACTAGAGCCTGCTCCACTGTGACAGAAGTATCTCTTGCTTCTTTTTGTGTTATTTATAATGTTTACTGTGTTTGTCTGTATGTTACAAACATTTGTAGCCTGTGTGCAAACATACCACACCCGGACTATATTCTACAGTTTCCCAAACACCTGAAATAAAGCAACAGAGTCATGAATCTCCTAAAGAACCCTCTACTAACACCTTTGCACTTAATGTTAAACTTACATAGACTCCTATGTTCCAAGCCTATGACTTATTTAAGAGACACTGGTTTAGAATCCAGAATATAATTGTAATCCTGTCCACATCAGAGTGACTGGCAAACCATACTTTGTTGTGTTGACTTTGGGTAGAAATGTCTCTTGGGTTTTCATATGTAGTTGCTCTATTAATTGGGAGTATTAGATCATCCTCTGGATGAGAAGAACAAGTATGGCAGCAGCAACATAGGTCTATGCTCTGAAATATATTGATTGGAGATTTAAAAATAGGAAGGGTCGGGCTGGAGAGATAGCTCAGTGGTTAAGAGCACTGCCTGCTCTTCCAAAGGTCCTGAGTTCAATTCCCAGCAACCACATGGTGGCTCACAACCACCTGTAATGAGATCTTCTTCTGCCCTCTTCTGGCCTGCAGGCCAGGCAGACCACTGTATACTTAATAAATAAATAAATAAATCTTTAAAAAAAAATAGGAAGGGTCCATATATGAAAGAGAAGAAAGACCACACAGCCATCAGAAATTCACAAAGCACCCAAGAGTTCTGTTGCCTGCTTTGAAGAAGGAGTTCATGGCTGCAAGTCTCCGCTCTTTATATTTGTGGTACACACTCCTTTCCTACTGTAATAGCTGACCCTGTTCATTAGTATATATGAATTAGAAAATAAACTGGAAGATATACATCCATATCAGGTCACATTTGATATATGATTGAAGCTATGAGTATGAGGAAGTATGAGAAAGCCGTACTGCACATAGAGTAATGACCTCCAGAGTTCAGGGATGCCATGGTTACCTGGAAAGCCTGTGCAAAAGGCAGGCACCCAGAACTGTGCCCCAGAAACTGACTCAGCATCCCAGAGATGTATCCTAAAATGTGCAGCTGTGTTGTTAGTAGGCTACTGGCTGCACCAGCCCTCATTTCTACGGTATTTTCGGTAGATAATGGTTGTCCTTATCCAGTAGTAGAAAGTGGACATCTCTCGGCACTGATCTGCATGCTTGTTTGAGTCTTGTTTTATTGTAATCACTCACGTGCCTACTTTTGTTAAGAGGTTCCTTATTCCTTTCCTCATTTTCCTATTGGATCATTTTCTTTTATTAATTGGTAATTTTTTAATAATTATACAACTGAAAATACCATCTCTGGCTTGTTTCTTACCTTTGTACTTTGTATTTTATGACACAATGAGGAGGTTTTTGGTCTTAAATGTATTGTTCTTTTATTTTGCAGCTTAGAATTTCTTTATAGAGAAGTCCTAAAAATAAAATAAATAAATAAATAAATAAACAAACAAACAAACAAAATATACATTTTTCCAAAAGCCTTTGCTACTCTGACATAAGTTCTCCACCAGCGATACACTGAAAATTATTAAACTGGGGAACATAGACAGACTATCATTGTAAAATAATAATGAATTTCCCAGCAGTCCGCAAGGCCCTGAGACATGCAGATATAGCTCTTTGATGGTACATGGTATGACAGCAGCCGGTTGTGGTAGAGAATTGATTGCTATATGTATGAGAAAGACATGGAATAGAAACAGGAAGAGAGAGCTGTCTACAGAGTTGGAACAAATCTTGTTCATTCCCGGTTGTTATTACTGCCTGTGCACCAGAGACAATGAAGGAGAAGTCAGAACTGTCACTTAATTCCTGAAGTGAGGGTCCCAGTTTGTCACCCCAGGCATTCAGTGCTCTGCTTCCTGTCTAACTGATTTCATGATAATTTGTTCTTTCAGTGAGCACTTATTGCATTCCTATTGTTGAGTTTAACTGAACTGGAATTTTAAATTAATATTTAATTTGTTTTAAATTAAGTATTACTTTTATACAATCTTATGTTACTGAAAAGGTTTCAAATCACTAGGGAATTTTTTTAGACTTAAAAAGGTAAAAAGGCACATTTAAATTGAACAATTGCTTTCTGGGTAAACTCATCGTAATTGAAATAAGCAGGTTACTTAAGTCTTTTCTACTTGGGTTTAACTTTATAAATGAAAATTTTGTGGAGTGATCTTCAGCCCTGCTACTATATAATGCTAGATTTAAAATCACTTATGTCACTAAAACTCCCTGAGGAAGTCACACTTGTTTTAAAGACTGGAGACTTACTAATTAGAACCCGGTGAATGTGAAGCACAAAATTATCTTGGGCTACCTTTAGTCTCCTTAGCAGCTATTTAACACTGGCTTCTGTGTCTAACACCCTCGGATTATCAAGTAAATCCTTTGGAGTGTATTCATTTAGCAGACCACTAACTTCTCCCCACCTACCCAATAGCTAAGGATGACTAAGCCAGCATCCGTAGCCTGTAACACACTCCCCAGCTTTGTTACAACCTGCCTACCTGATGCCCCCATTTTTGTATTTAATAATGCAATGGGGTTTTTCTGTTGTATTTTGTGATAATTTTTGTGGATTTTTCTTTTATAACTTGGTTCTGCTCTAATAAAAGCAATAGTCTAATAGTCTAATAAAAGCAATAGTCTAATTGTGACTAATAAAAGCGTATTGTAAATACCTTTTATAGAGGACTGACTGTGGTCACTCCTATTTGGCGTAGGTTGAGCTCTATCTTATCTGCTTTGGAACGGGAGCTTTGTTTCATACTGGTGTTTATATGCACTAGCCCCAACTTCAACACAAAGTCATCAGTTTAAATACCCAAGCCTTAATTTCTGGAACATTTACTCAACAGCTTGGAACTTGTAATATTTTCTTCAGTAAAAATGCATTAATTAATTAGAATTCTATCAATCTTTAAATTAGCTGATTGCTATGCTATTAAATCTATGAGCAATTTGGGTTCAAATCCAAGTTTTCTCGGGCCATTGCCATGCAAAGAATTCCACAGCTAATCCAAAATACTATAATCATTTATATGCTAAAGAAAGGCAATTGTCTTCTTGCATGGGCCTTACTTTCCCAAATTCTGAACAGTAGTTCACAAAGAACAGCTAACTTAATGATGAAACAGATGTAAAAATTTACTGTCTTCCTTACCATGCCCGTAATCCCAAGGAAATAAGAGCTGAGTTCAGTACTAAAGGGATATTAAAACATAATAAAAATAGGAAAGAAGGGTGAGTGTGTGCTGATCCAGGCTTGACTTACATGGATAAAATAAGAGCCGGGACTTTGATTTTCCACTTAATGTACTACATAAGAATCAGGAGGGGCAAAATGTCTGTCTACAGTTGATATTGTGCTGAGCCTGATACAAGCAGTTATTTTAAAACTCACAATCTCACCTAGTTTAGTATAGTTTGTCAAGGTGGGTTCCCACTGAATAAGGCAAAGGGAACAAAGCCACGGGAAATACTAACTTTCCGTCTTACGGAACCATTCAAAACAATTATGTATAGACAAACAAAATCCTCATTGAAGTCTGGTCTGTACTCTTTTCTGGGTTTCCTACTATTCATCATCTCAAAAAAGCTACAAGATATCAAAATCCTTCCAAGTTCTTTTCTATCTGAGTGGGGAAAGTGTTGCTAATCTTACCATTGCCTATGGGATGAACTCACTTCCCTGAGTGTCCGAATTGTATCCTCAGACAATTTGGTCCTCATAAATTTCTGAAAGCCTTGATTCAGAACCTTTACTAAAGGATTTTTAGTAATAGGTCTGTAAAAGAACTTTATCTTTTAAAAATAAGCTCAGGCTCTTACGTTTCCAACTTTGTAAAGTTCGTAAACCTAGACCTAAATCCTAGGACTTCAGTTTTTAAAATTATATTCCACAGGGAAAAGATGTTTCCAAGCAGAAGTATAAGGCTGATGTATGGCAGGCTTACTTCTTACAAAAATTTCATTTAAAAGGGTCATTTCCCACAGCTCTTAGCAGGTACATTTGATCATATCAACTATTTCAAGATATAAAACCAAGCTAATGAAAAAAATGAGGCCATCATTAATTCCAGGATAAACAAAACTTTAAATGAAAAAGTGAAATTATTCATTGGTATTTTGCACACTGTGCTGGCTACTTTTATGTCAGGTTGACACAAGCTGCAATTAGGGGAAAACCTAAATTGAGAAAGATCTAGCTCTAAGGCATTTTCTTAATTAATGATTGATAGTGGGAGAGCCCAGCCCACTGTGGGTGGTACCATCCCTGGGTCAGTCGTTCTGGGATCTATAAGAAAGCAGGCTGAGCAAGCCATGATGAGCAAGTCAGTAATCAGCACTCCTCCATGACTTCTGCATCAGCTCCTGCCTTCAGGTTCCTGCCCTGCCTGAGTTCCTGCCCTCACTGCTTTTGGTAAAGAACTGTTCCATGGAACCATGCGTGAAATAAACCCTGTCCTCCCAAGTTGCTTTTGGTCATAGTGTTTCGTCACAGCAATAGTAACCCTAACTAAAGCACAAACTTGGCAGAAGCCATGATGTGAGATACTGCCAGGACATTTAGTATCTTGCCAGTGGACTATGGTTACTACTACAGTCTAGTAAGTCATATGTGTTACTGCCCTGTTCCCAAAAACCTCTTCCCTGTGCTTACACTGTTCTTCTCCTCTGTTAAGTAAGTTGGAAGACGATAAACTTACAGAGTTAATACAAGAAGAGTCTGCATGTATATGGAAGAATAAGCAACCCAGCCATAAATCAGAGTCATGTCAATGGGTAGCTTGAGGGGAGAGTATCCTGCCAGTGTGGCCAAGTAAATGCTTTGCACTTATCTGAGACAGTGCTAAATTTGAATATTGAAAAAAAGTATAGATTTTATCTGAGTAAATCTGCAACACCTATCACAAACTTTCCTCATTATTTAAAAGCATTAGAGTTTAAATATTGATCCTTACTTTTCTCAGTTACTCTAGCAAATGAAAACTTTCTGATTCTATTTGTGGTTGTTAGTTCAGAACCCAGGATCAAATCACTCAGCCAATTGTCATTTAGAGATGAGACCAGCTCCTCACTGACTCCACCAGAATGAAGAAGAGCAAGTATGCTTAATAGCCAATGGAAAGCTGCTTTCTCTCCCACTGAACACAAACAGGAAGGAAGTCAAAAGACACCGGAATAAAAGCAGGGAAGGCACACCAGCCCCTGACGTCCTTGCTCAGCCTTTGGAACAAATGGTCTTGGAAGCCTTGTTCCCTCTGTACTTCCAGTTAGGTAAGGTTTTTTGTTTGTGTGTTTGGTTTCTTTTGTTTTGTTTTTGTTTTTGTTTTGACTTGCTGCTTAAAACAGGTTTTTTTTTAATTTGCATCTGGAGACACCCTGACTGACAGTTTAGTGTTAGTAAACACATTAAGAGTCCAACTTTTCTCTGGGAACAAAACATCTAGAGGTAGATGCAGCCCAAAGAAGACATAGTAACACTTAGTCCAGGCTTCTTGCTTTTCACCTTTTTAGCAGCAGTTAGCAACATCTATGCAACCATCAAGAGGAGAAGTGAATAGCTAAAGGTCAATGGTCATCTTCCTCACTCAAAGAGCCTTCTTGTGAGTACTGCACAACAATCCATGAATACATTGCACTAGTCAGCACTGTAGTTTTCTTTTTAAATCTGAACCCTTTCATGCTACCAAAACAAAATTATCTTCATGGGTACCAAGAGAAAAAAAGATATTCAGTGTCATACCTCACAGAAGAGAAAGTGGGAGGTGCACTTGAACATATTGGCACAGGAGACCACTTCCTAAATATAACCCCAGTAGCACAGACACTGAAAGAAATAATTAATAAATTGGACCTGCTAAAACAGAGAAGCTTCTGTAAAGCAAAGCACAAGGTCAACAAGACAAAACGACAGCCTAGGAATAAGAAAAGATCTTCACCAACCCCACATCAGACAGAGGGCTGGTCTCCAAAATATACAAAGAACTCAAGAATTCTGACATCAAAAGAACAAATAATCCAATCAAAAATGGGAAACAGACCTAAACAGAGAACCCTCAACAGATAAATCTCAAATGGCTGAAAGACACTTAAAGAAATGCTCAACATCCTTAGCCATCAGAGAAATACAAATCAAAACAACTCTGAGATTCTATCTTATACTTGTAAGAATGACCAAGATCAAAAACACTGATGACAGCTTATGCTGGAGAGGATTTGGAGTAAAGGGAACACTCCTTCATTGCTGGTAGTAGTGCAAACTGGTACAGTTGCTTTGGATTTGAGTATGGCAATTTCTCAGAAAATTAGGAAACAACCTACCTTGAGACCCAGCAATACCACCTTTGGATATATATGTAAAAGATGCTCAATCATACCACAAGGATACGTGCTCAACTATGTTAATAGCAACATTGTTTTTCATAATCAAAATCTGGAAACAACCTAAATGCCCCTCAACTGAAGAATGGATAAGGAAAATGTGGTACATTTACACAATGGAGTACTACACAGCAGAAAAAATGACATCTTAAAATGTGTGGGCAAATGGATAGGTCTAGAAAATATCATATTGAGTAAGGTAACCCAGAAAGACAAATATCATATGAACTCACTCATAAGTGACTTTTAGACATAAAGAATAAAAGGCAGCCTACAATTCACAATCCCATAGAGCCTAGACAACAAAGAGGACCCTAAGAGAGACATACATGGATCTAATCTACATGTGAAGTTAGAACAAAACAAGATCTCCTGAGTAAACTGGGAGCTTGAGGACCATGGGGAAGGGTAGGAGGGGAGAGGAGAAGAAAGGGAAAGGAGCGGAGAAAAATATATAGCTCAATAAAAACAATTAAAATAAATAAATAAATAAAGATGTTCAGTGTCAGTGGACAAACTATCTCTCTACTATAATGCTATATTCATACCTCCAGCTCAGATCTTTCCTTTGATCTTTCAACTTACACAGCAAACACACAATTCAAACTCTCCATGTTTATCAAATATCAGAATCTCCAAAAGAATATATATACAAAACATCAGCATATATAAAATATTGAATTTTATATGTGCATACAAGCTAGCATTTACCACACAAAATCTGTCCCTCTGTGATAATTAGTTTAATGTCATTTTGGCTGGGCCACAGGGTACCCAGACATATGATGATGCATTATTTCGGGTGTGTATAAGGTCAACACATGAACCAGAATGAGTAGATTTCCCTCCCTAATGTGGGTATACATTGCCCATTTAGTTAAAAATTTATGAGAGGAATCTCACCTTTGCCTGGCTTTTTGAATGGGGGAATCACTCGTGTCTTATTTTACAATGGAATGTATGTGCCAGCATACAGTTGGTCTTTAGCTTGTCAAATGCAGATCTCCTGGTGAGAAAATAGGACCTTATAAAAACAGTGTAGTGTATACTAGCACAGCATTCTCTGGAGAATCCTGACTACGACAATCTCCCCCAGTTATTCTATCTTCCTAACCCATTGCACCCTAGCCAAGCATCTTTTATGCACCCAGCACATCCCTGTACTACACGCAATGTCTACCTCTAGCTTTTGCATGTGGCTGCTTTATCCTGATTATTTAATTTTCTGATTGGCTTTGTTCATTCCCTCCAGTCAATCTTCCATCATTAATCACATCCCTTCCTAACAGTTAGTCATAATCTATAATTAATACAATTAATAAGGAAAGACAGCAAACCTATTTAGCTAAGTTTTTATTGTTTGGTTTACAGGGAAGTCATTGTTGTTATTGTTGTTTGGGTTTGGTTTTAGTTTTACTTGGTTTGTTAAGAGACAGGATCTTGTATCCAAGGCTGACCTCAAATTCCTGCCTTAGCCTGCCGCATGCTGGGATTAAGGGAAAAAGCCATCTTATCAGGCTTAATCTAAACATTGCTAGGAACAGGAGTACCCAGAAATAAAGACCCAAATACCCAGGAAGCATGTCTTTTGTGTTTGGATTCAGTGAAGAATAGGCAGCTATAGTGAAGGGTAATGGAGCAAAAGGCCATAGCAACAGGGGCACAAAGACCTGGCAGAGCCTTTCTACCCCAATTCTATGTGCTTCTAGGTGAAGAAGTTCTTTCCCTACCTGGAAAGAGGGTCCTATTACCTTCTCTAGTTCAACTTTAACAGCTAGGCTCACAACCAGAAAGTCAATGTCATTTTTATGGGCAGCTCCTACACAGAATAGAGGGCAAGGGCTGGGGTAATGACCAGTTTCTATGACCTGACTTAGAGAAGAACACTTTACAGTTTCTAGAACTTGCTTTAGCAGGAGCAAAGGGGTCAGAGCACTGCTAGGCAGGGAAGGTCCAAGTGGCTTTGTGATCACTTTCCAGGGCCTTTCGGTGTGAAACCCTAGGGACATCAAGAGTAATACCCCCTCCACACACACACAGGCAAACACATGCATACATGCACATACACACACTTGCAAAGATGCACACATGCATACACACACTTGCAAAGATGCACACACGCATGCACACACGTGCATATATGCACACATGCACTTATACATACACACACAAGCAAAACCAACTCAGGGCACCCTTGAACTTGTGGTCCTCTGGCTTTCAGAACGATCACATTCTAAGCACTGAACTGCTTGATCTTTTTATTAGGCAATACAGTTTAACCAGCCTGAAAATCAAGGCTTGGAGACAGAAAACTTGGGAGGGCTCAAAAGGTTGCAATAAGAAAAGATTCTTCCTAAGGAACTGGGAAAGGAATGCATGCCCTTTCCCCCCCACCCCGGACAAAGCAATGTACCTGAAAAGATTGCTCTCCCGGTGATTAAGAGTCTATACAATTAAAAAATTTAAGTGGCTGATTGGAGGATAATGCTGCAGATTTTATTCAGCCTCATGTACCCTGGGGGACTCAGAGCTCTCCTTTTATTACTTCTACTGCATGTGCACATTTTCCTTCAGAAATAAAATTTGAACCTTCATACAATTGCTTCCAAAGGCATTTTTACTTCGTGCTAATAATGGTTTTCATGAAACATCTGTAGCAAATTTAAATGCTCCTTTTTCATATTCACAGTTATCAAGAAACCAATGTAAAATATGAATATACACAGGGATAAATAAACATATGTTGCTAACTATCCACCTTGAATGGCGAGCAGCTCTCACCTCTACTTGTCTCTTTGCTTCAGGATTATTATCGTTGTCAAGAACAGCCAGGAATACATGGAGGGGTGGAGGTTAACTTCAAAAGGTCATTTCCCTCTCTTTTATACTCAATTCCCTATGATAATATGAATCATAGGAAATTAAGGTATATTTGCTGTAACTCTTCCATTCTTTAAGAATGTGGAGAGCCGGGTGGTGGTGGCGCACGCCTTTAATCCCAGCACTCGGGAGGCAGAGGCAGGCGGATCTCTGTGAGTTCGAGGCCAGCCTGGTCTACAAGAGCTAGTTCCAGGACAGGCTCTAAAAAAGCTGCAGAGAAACCCTGTCTCGAAAAACCAAAAAAAGAAAAAAGAAAAAAAAAAAGAATGTGGACAGTACGCACCCATGTCCTCACCTTGGGATACACGTCATAGTTGGGATTTGACACAGTCAAGCAAACTAGCTCGCAGCTTCAGCAGCAGCAAGAGACAATCTCAGGCCAGACTGGGGTCTTTAGAAGAAAAATCCCACATTTTCTTGCAGGGTAGTAATGGCAGAATATTGAACTGAAGCCATCCAATACAGCGTCAATTTTCATTAAGAAAATTAACTTGGTTTATCTCTGTCTGTGGGTACCCACAGATGTGAGCCTGTTCCACCTTGACTGGGGGTCAGAGAGTATAAGCTTATTTTTGCTCTCTCAAAGTTGTTGACAAGAGGTGTGGCTACAAATGAGCAATTCTCACGTAGGGTGTGGTTAATTAGCGTTTTGGGTATAGAGGTGGATCCTCTTCACCTGGACCAAAGGTTGAAGAATTCAAGTCTATTCCTATATCATGTTAATGAAGTTTGTGGCATTCCCTCCCCACCCTTTTGGAGTGAAGTATATAAGCGTATGGAAACCAAACAAAGTGGGTTCAGTATTCGCTGAATGTCCCTCCTGATGCTGTTCTGTGTTTCTGTCTCTCATTTCTCTTATACCTTTGTTCCTTTTGCTTAATAATTCTAATCCTCACATTCCTACCCTGAAATATACGAGTTTTGTCAAAGCTGGTCTTTGATATCTGTGGATCAGCTTTTAAAAACCTACCACTTTAATGTGTATTTTTATGCCTCCCACCTGCAGGTGGGCCAGCTGAGGACACGGGGAGCCCTGGGCTCGGGAACCGGGCTTCTTTACAACAGGTCTGTGTTCTATCTGCCTGAACGCCGACCTCTACACACACCAGCAGCTTCAGTGTCAGCTTGACCGTACTGTCCCCAACCATAGCCATATGGTTGAGCCTTTCACTGATATTCATCTCAGGTTGCTCCCCATAGCTAAAAACGTGACCAGACTAACCAGGTTGGTCCTCCCATGGTAGGACTGCACACGCTGTGCAGCGCGTTCGATTTGGGGCCCAGGGTCCCTCGGATTTTTCTTTCTCCTTTCTTTTGCTTTTCTTTTCGTTCAGACTGCTTGTAAGTGGTCCCCGCCATGAAAGACGTCTTGGTGCAGCCTCTATTCTCTGGCTTCCGAGTTACCTGAACCAAGAGCCAGTCAGGCTTCATCAACACCCTGCCTGTAAAGAAAAGACCTTTTCCTATAGGCTTGGCGGTGGGGCTGTTTCATCAACACTCCACCTGTAGAGAGGAGTCGTCCTCCTATAGGCCCTGTGATGTCACTGTTTTCGCAGGTTTTCACATTTTCAGCTGTGTCTAAACCCGCAGACAGACAGGTTGGCTCCTGGCAGCAGCACTCTACTGCCTTCAAAGAAGACAGAAAACAATGGGCACAAAACAATGTCCATCTTCAATTCATTTCAACTGCCAAGAGCTAACCACTGGGGAAAAAACTGCCTTCCATCTAAAGTGAAGATATCCAGACAATGGACAGAATCACTGGAATCAACAGCCTAGATTCAATCAGGTCAAGATAGGCTCGTCTTCCTACAAATTTCTTAGCCCATAGGATCTCCTGGAGCCTAGCAGGCCCTGCACTAAACAGTAAAAGAAAAACACGACCCTCAGCAACCATGGAAGACCCTGAGGAGTAGCTCTAGGTGCCAACCAAGTAAGTTCTCTGTCATTTTTTAATCAAAAACTCCTCAAGTAAAATTTTATGCTTCTCAAAGATCTCTGATGCAGTTTGACAGCTGAGGGGTTTTGTCAGTTTAAAAGGACAACCTCACCAAACAAATTTCAGTAAAATACAAATACAAGTCATTAAGGTGTATACTTATAAGTTATAAAGGTGTGAGGACAAGTGTACACTATCAAATTCTCTCTCACACTGTATTTCATAGTCTTAAAGACAATTTTCATTATGCAAAAATATCTGTCACAGCCGTTCTGATATAAATATCCTGCTGTTTAAAACCTATGTTTTCATAAACCCAAAAAATTCTTGTGAGTTCCAGGAAGCCAAATTGAAGGATCCACCTTAAACAGGTCAGATATACCCCCCCCTCTCAATTCCCTGGTCCTAAATTTTTTTTCTAAACTTAACTTTGTCCTCTGATCTTAAACAGGTGTAAGAGACAACAGAAATTTCCATACCACAAATACTGCACAGGAGCAAAGAGACCAGCTACCCCACAACGTGACCTAAAGAGACCAGCTACACCAGGATGTGACTAGCACCCAGCTTTCTCAGGTTCCGCTCCCCAAGATGGTACCCACAAATAAGCAGGAAGCAGTCCTGAAAATCTTCCATTCTAATTCCTTTAGCCTGTTGTGCCTAACCTCCTGCCTTTTTATTATAAAAAGGAGATGGGAATGTAATGGTCTATCCTGTCCCTTTAAGAGACAGCCCCACCCACTCCCTCCTCCATGTGCAGAGGCAAGTGGCTATGCCTTTTGCTTCCAGCCTGAGATCCTTTTCTTTCCATCTCTCTCCCAAAGAGAGATGCTGCTGTGGCTCCTCTCCTCCCCTCCCTCCCCTGTTTCTCTTTATCTCTCTTGGTCCCCCTTCTCCCTCACTCTCCCTTACATAACCCACTAAATAAATATCCAACTTCACTCTGCATGGTGTGGCTATCTGTCTCTGTCTCTCACCCGCCACATGGCTCCTTGCCTGGGACCTGCTGGCCCTCATGGCCTGCCACTGTGCCTATTGGGGAACCGCAGCATTTTATCTAAGCCATAACAGGTACAACAATGGATTAAACCATGATATCGTCCATTTAGTAATAAAGCTGTGAAAGTTGCCTTGGCTGGTGGCTGGTCACACATTGAGGTGGAAGGCTGGTCTAAGACTCCTGGCCCCTATGAAATACAGCATTAAACATTCTAAGATGCTGGAACTCAGAAAAACTACCCAAAACTACAGCACTTTGTCCTGCTCAGAACAACAGTGAACAGCACAGATTTTCTTGCCCCTCTGTTCTCCAGCCTCCTACTTCCCTAAGGGAGTCCCCAAAACAAGAATTCTCTTTCCCCAAGGCAGGAGCTCTTCCATGAGAAAGCAGACCATGAGACCTAGGAAGACCACCAGATGGTGACTTTTGTTCTTGCTTTAACCAAATACCTGACACCAAACAACACTTCTGCTTACCATTTAATAATGGATACAATCCACCATGACAAGAAAGTCATGGTGGCCAAAGTACAAGGCAGATAGTTACATTGCACCCTGGAAACAGAGAGCAGACAGAAACTTTGGCAAGGCATACCTCGAAGACCAACCCCAATGACCCACTTTCCAACAGGACTACAGTTTCCCTAACCTTTCAAACCATTATGATCTGGGGACCAAGTGTCCAGACATACGAGCCTACAAGAGACATTTCACATGCAAACCACAACAGTTACTGCTTTTTTTGCCTTTGTCCTTAAGATCCTCATTCCGGAAGGGTCCAGTCCCATAGTTAAGGGGAAGAAATGTCACAAAGATAAGTCAAGAAGAATCTGAACAGACAGGTCTTGATTGTTTTTTCTCTCTCAAATTCATTGTTCCCATTAACTCAAACCCTATTTATTTAATTTCCTACAAGAATACCCTTTCATCATTGAACCTAGGCATAGATATATAGCTCATTCATAAGGCAGTTTGATAACTGAGCCTGGCCTTCATCAGAACTTTCTAATGTAGCTGTCTTTCTGCAGCTGGTGGAAACTCACAACTGGCCAAAATGTCAAGAATGAGTAAGTGATAAGTGTGGGGTACTCATCTTCGAATAGGACCTGCTATGTCAACCTTCTAAGACTCAGGGAATATGGGTGGAAAGGGGAGCAGAAAACGTGTAAGAGGATGGGGAAAGGATGGGAGATTTGCAGCAAAAAAGGTGTTTTCTTTTTTAAAAATATTATTTTTTTAATTTGTTTATTATGTATACAGTGTTCTGTCTACATGTGTCCCTACAGGCCAGAAGATGGCACCAGATATTATTACAGATAGTTGCGAGCCACCATGTGGTTGCTGGGAATTGAACTCAGAACCTCTGGAAGAGCAGCCAGTACTCTTAACCTCTGAGCCATCTCTTCAGCCCCCAAAAGATGTCTTCTTGATACGGCATAAATGGTACTATCAAGGACTTTCTACAGAGGTCATTATCTGTACAAGACCAGCACAAGAGTGGACCTGTGAACATTGCATTGTGAATAGGGAAGGGAACTATGATACCTCATCTCTCCCTGAGGACTAACAGCAGTTCATGGTTGTTGGGGGCAGGGTACCATTTTCTTTAGTGGTCTGGTCACTAATAGGTGGCCTATGCTCCAATAAATTACCCTCACCCAGGCTTAGGCAAGAAAGCAATTAAATTCAGTGGGCCAAACACACAGAGAAGACAGGAGAGGAGGAGGCCTTGTTGAGAAGGGGTCCATGTTCCTTTGTTAGCTCAGGATGCTTCGTGAACTTCAGCCACCAGACCTTTGTGTCTGGTGTATACATAATAAACAAATTAAAAAATAATATTTTTAAAAAAGAAGACATCTTTTTTGCTGCAAATCTCCCCATCCTTTCCCTATCCTCTTATACGTGTTCTGCTCCCCTTTGTGATGACTCCCTTGCATGTGTAACTAAATGAGATGTTTTCTCTTAATCTGTCCAATTTATAGTCCAGCCAAAGAATCAAGAATGGTGAAAGGAAGCCTTTCTTGCTGTAGGAAATCCTACAGCCAGTAGTTACCCGCCCACTAGGGCGTGGCCTCTTATACTATTTATGCCAATGTAGAGCATGCATCTGACCTCTTTTCCTGCTGCAAGATTTGGTTTCTATTCTCCATTCCAGCAGAAGATTCTGATTTGTGAGTCTAACCCTAAATAAATAACTGTCTATTATCCTCAATTCTGAGCTAGTGTGGGATTTCTAGTAAGTGTCCATCTTCACTTTCCATGCTCTTACAGATGTGTATAATTTTATTGTCTTGATAAACCAATGATTTGTATACTTACAGGGACATGGAAGACTTATGGGCATCGACACCACTGAAGAAAAAGAAACTATTTTCTGCCTACATGTCTTCAAGGACAGAAAGAGCCTGCTGAATCCTTATATTTAAGAATTATTGCCTTAATGGAAAGAATTGCTTCTTACCTCGGCCTTCATTCTCTGTAATGTGACCAGACAGTGGTATGTATTGAGACTGTAATATGAACACCTCATGGCCATGAGCTTTTATTCCTTGCCTAAGCAAGGCTTTAGATCCACAATGCCAATATGACACATAAGGCAGCCTTAGACCATGCCAGTCCTTTGCAATCACTCAATTCACTGAATGAAGCAATTTGTGTCCAAGTCATACAGCTTCGATTTATTTACACCAATTGAACCACTGAGTGTCATTTCATGTCCCAGCCTTGTTCTGATGATGGCATATAATTCAGGAACGCTAAACTGGAAGAGCCATCTCCTGGGAGCAGTTCACAAGAACCAGAATGGCATGCACCTGCTTTGTCAATTTCCATTTAAGCAGAATTAGAGGTTACCTTACCGGATGCTCTGAGCAACAGTAATGAATGAGCATTTTCCCTCTGTGGCTATTATAATAAATTCAGGAAAGGTCCAGTTCTGACACCTAAAGGGCAGCAACTTTACATCACTGACAATGCGCTATTAGCACTCATTTTCCTGGCTCTTCTTCAGGCTTGGAGGAGGGCGGCTGGTGTTTTGTTTTATGGCATCGTCGCTGCGTTTCCCAATTTGAGCTGGAGCTCATTTGATGTGCGGAAGGACTGCAGTTTTTCATACAAAGTGTAAGAGTGGCTATTTACCAATTCTGTGCATTCAGGGGCTCACCACACACTGGGGTGTTGTATTCATAACCAGATACTAAACAAGCAGCAATTTAGTCCTGGTCTTACAGACCAGAAACCTTCATTCTCTTTTCCAAAGTGTCGCCCTGCATGTGGTTTCCCAACGTGCCCCTGCTCCCCACACCTTTCACGTGCTCAGCCCAACCCTAATGTATATATTTGAGCAATCAGCTGGGGATCCCGCATTGCACACCTAAACTATGACATTCCACCTCTCGTGATCATTGACTCATGCAGTATCCTGATGCGAAATGTATTCTATTCAACCTCAACCGTTGCTACAATATTACATTTCAACGTGGTTCAAAATTCTAAAGTCTCTTAGTCCTGATGCAATCTCTTACCTCTGAGCGCCTGTAACATTCTTTTGAGAAAAAGAAAGTTTAACTTATATATTTCCAGTGTACAAAAGTGCAGAGGAATCATTCCCATCCTCAAAGAAAATAATGGTAACCCGGGAAGTAAAGATCAGATGAAAACTAACCTGGGCAACCACATCTCTGTGTTGAGCATCTGAAGCTCAGCATAGCATAGTCTGGGCTCTAATTGGGTTGAGGAGCCTTCCCCGTGCCACATCTCTCCAGCCCTATGGCCTGTGACACGTGACCTCTCTTGGACCGGCTCCACTCAGCGCTTGTTGTCTTCTTCAATCTTCACAACATATTTCCAGCATCTCCAATATCAGCAGTCTCTGCTGCAGCTTAGGGTTTCAGCTTCGCAACCTGCACCTTGATGGGCCAAGAACCAAAGATGGAGGCGTAGTCAGGATCAAGTTCTAAACCTCAAAGCCTTCCTTCAGCCAGACCCCACCTCCCAAATGCCCCACAACCTTCCAAAACAGCACCACCAGGTTAAACCAAGCATTCTAACACATCGGTCTATAGTGGACATCTTACCTCCAAACCTCAACACACCGTATTTAGTAGCATAACAACATGTCACACTGTCCCCATCCTCCCCAGGACATAATCGCTCTTATCTAGTGTGAATATGCTCTATATGCTACCCACCTATTTCCTACTTAGTGGCCTTCTCGCCTATCAAATTGACTATCATGGCTTCACAGTGCATGCAAATCATCTTTATTCTACTCATCAATGGTTCCAAAGCCTGAGTATACTAGTTTAGTTTTTTGATTGACATTCATATTACTTATCATTGCCTCATTTGTAAGAACTATAAATTAAACTTTATCCCAGGTATTTATTAAATATAGGACAACAGCTAGAATATACAGGACCATCCATGGTTTCAGGCCTCCACTTAAGGTCTTGGGACATAATCTCTATGGATAAGGGACGAACTGCCATTATCTTTTTTTCAAATCCATTCATTTGGCAATGAGGAAATGATACTCATATGAGTTAGGTGACCACTGTGGCTCATTACCTAACCAAGCAGAGTAGGAATTAGGAGGTCATTTAGCTCAATGTCTTTCCCATCGTGCTATATGTACTGATTATTTTGAGTATTATCTCTGTTATAGAATGACAATACGTTTTCTATGTTTTAAGAAAAGACCATTCTGAATTATATTTGTCTGAAGGTCTCATAATTTATTGGATCTAAGGTAGGCAGAAGACCACGCTGAGGAACTTGGGAAAAGACAGAGTGAACTAAAAGAAGCAGCCAAAAGACTAGCGCATGAAAATACAGACAGCTCATGCAAAAGCATCCCCAGGGGAAACTTCACTTCGTTAAAGCCACATCCTTAGCATTACACAGTTGGATTTCCCACTCAGAACCCCAAAACTTTAATAAAACCCAGGTCAATAAGATGCATACATAGTACTAGACTATTTTTGTTAGCCCTGAACTCTACAAAGAAAAGGTTTCTTTAAAAGACGTGAACTGAGCTTGCAACGACGACCATGTATTACATAGAGTAACACAGAGAACTGTTCATCCAGCTCTAAGCGGCGACTTCTGGTCCCTTGTGTTTTCCAAGTCCTTATAGTGGAACCTCTGTTTTGGGTCACTTTGAAACTGATTTCTTCTAGAACTGCCCAAGTATTGTTGATGGCTTTCTGTCTGTGAACATATTTGCTACCCTGGCTTCAAGTCACCCTCATATACCAGATATATACTTTTCTTTCTTTCTAAAATAAACATTCTTGGCCTCCACCCAACAATTGCTGCCACTGCCTGTAGGATGTCTGTACTCTGATGGGGTTCCTCAGACTCTCCTATTTTCATCAGCATGTCACACCTGACACTAATGTGTCACATAGTTTCCTAAAAGGCTTCACTCACTTGAGCATTTTGGGCCCTCTCAGGTTGAATTTTTTTTAATTTTGAAACTTTATCTTCAGGCAGGATGCAATGATAAGAAGTCTTTCATGGTCATTCTTTGTCAAGATAAAGAAGTCTTTCATGGTCATTCTTTGTCAAGTCGCCTGCCTTTCAGAGGATACAGCTGAAATCCAGTTTACACCTCAAGTGGTTTTAATGAGAATGGACCCCAGAGACTCATAAAAAAAATGTTTTAGTATTTGATCCCCCACCAAGTTGGTAGCATCATTTGTGAGGGATGGGGAAGTATGGCCTTCTTGGAGGAGGTGGGTCACTCAGGGAAGGCTTTGAGGCTGCAAAGAACTCCAACCATTCCCAATGTGCTGTCTGCCTCCTGCCTGTGGGTTCTATATGAGTTCTCAGCTGCTGCTCCAGCCACCTGCTCCTATGCCTTCTCTCTCACCTCATCAGCTTTAAGCCCCTAGAATCGTAAGCCCAATTAAACTCTTTCTTGCATAATTGCCTTGGTCATTGTTTCTTATTGCAGCAATAGAAAAGAAAGCAAGACAGAAGTTAGTACCAGGGAGTAGACTGTTGCTGCAATATGTATCAAGTACCAAGAAGAATGTGGAAAACTTCCAGACTCTGGACTAGAAAAGTTGTTGAATGCTGTGAGCAGAACTTAATGGGCCATCTGGACAGGAGTTCAACAGACAATGGTGCTGAGAGCAATATGAACTATGGAAACTCAGCCCAAGAGCTATCAAAAAGAAACAATATCAGCAACCGGGCTAGAGACTATTCTTGTGATAATGTGGAAAAGGTGTGGCCTTTGTCCTAAGAGTTTGCTTACCACCAAATTGAAAAGCAATGGACTCACTTCTTTGGTGAAGGAGATTTTAAAACTCTGTCATGTGGTTATTAGCAATCTCTTATGCGAATCTACAATGAAAAAGAGCAAGTGGGGTAAAAGGAAATAAAAAATGTACAGTTTGAGGATAAAAAGTGTACCCAAAAACTTAATGTTGAAACCCAGGCTTGTACTGAAAGAGACTGAGAGATAGAAGAGAAACTTGATCCAAATTAAAATAAGGGGAAGGGTGCCTGTAATGGTCTGTCCTGTCTCTTTAAAAGACAAGCCCTGCCCACTTTACCCCTTCTCCCAAGGCAAGGGGGTATCTTCCTTTCTCTTCCAGCCTGTGCTTTCTCTTTGGAGGAGGTGGCTGCTGCCATGGCTTCTTTCCTCCACCCGCCTTCACCCCCCTTCTCCCTTCCCTTTCCGCCCATAACCCACTGAATAAACTATACTCAAACCCTCTCTCTGCATGGCGTGCCTATCAGTCTCGGTCTCTCACCCACAGTGGCTTCTACTCGTAGGGCGGGCTTCCCCCAACCCGCCAAGGTCTCTCACCTGCTGCCTCCCACCCATCTGGAAACCACAGAGGTCTCGGGTGGTGGGACCCTGCTGCCCCTAGCAACCCACAGCCCGCTGCTGCCGCCCCCTCGGGGAACTTCAGAGTTTTATCTAAACCATAACCATGCCCTCGGGCAAGACCCTCACAACTAAACTAACAACCTGTAAAAAGAAAGGATGGAGAGAATGTTCTGCTCCTTAAAAGCAACAACAAAAGACGCCTCTGCAAATGTGATTCAAGAGAACCCAGTTTCACCTCAAACAAGCCAGACTTGGTGCTGTTCTTCACGTGGTGCTGGCTTCAGAGTCACAAGAAGCTGGGTTGTGGTATCTTCTCCCACGGTAAAGGAAAGCTGCTAAAGCCAGGGGTTTGGCAGAGGACCCCAAAGAGGCCATTGTGTGAAACTGAAAGAGAAGCCCAAGTTGAGTTGGAGACCTCAAGATGCTGTAGATGCCCAAGCACTAAGATGTCATGCAAGGTGAGCTACAGACAGGGAGAGGAACCAGCCCAAGAGAGAAAAGTGTGCTGCAGGAAGCAAAACAGGAAGGGCAAAGCCAACTAAGCCCTCTGACTTCAGACTTGAAGGTACAAGGTTTGGAGTTTGCATTCCAGATTTTGTCTTTGCTTTGGTGGAATATTTCTTCATTATGCACCAAGTCCTCCTTTTGAACCGGTAGATTATTTTCTGGGCAAATACAGGTTGGAGGCATGTACTTTGATTTGTTTTAATTTACAAAGGGTTACAATTAAGAGATTGCCTTAAGTCTAAGAAAAAATGAGCTTTTGGTTTCTGTTTAAGTATTCAGACTGGAGATGATGGGACTTTTGAATCTGGACTAAGCCCATTTTGTATTACAATATGACCATAAGCCTATGAGGGCCATATTGGAATGTGGGGTTAGAATGAGAATGGCCTCTATAGGCCCATATGTTTGAGTAGTTGTCTCCACTCAGTTGGTGGAACTGTTTGGGAAGGATGGGGAATTATGCCACTGGGGGTGGCGTTTGATGTTTTAAAAAACTCATGCCAATCCAACTTTGTCTCTGCCTCCTGTCTGTGGATCCCATATGAGGTCTCAGCTACTGGTCCAGCCAACTCTCTCCATGCTTTCCCTCCACCATCATAGAGTCTAAACTTCTGGGATGGTAACCCCAATTAAACTCTTTCTTTTATCAGTTGGATATGGTGTCTTATGACAGCAGTAGAAAAGAGAAAATAAGACAAATGATAGAAGATGGAAATTTCCTTGTATGTATACACACACACACACACACACACACACACACAGGCTCACATCTACTACCAAGTGACTTGCAAATGCAAACCAGGAAACCTGCTTAAATGCCATCTCTCCTCTCCCCAACTTCTCTTTAAACTCTACTTGTCCTCAGATAGAAGGGACTCTTGTATCTTAAGACATTCAATACTAATGCTCTTTTCTTCTAAGATAAGGCTTAACTCACAGTTCATTCCTAACCCTTTTTAAATTTCCTCAAATTGTAGTATTGTAGAGAACCCATCGAAGGTGTACACAACTCCTAATGATCTTTAAAAGACAACCACACCTTTGGGTTTTTTTTAAATTTATTTATTTATTTATTTATTTATTTATTTATTTATTTATTTATTTATTTATTATGTATACAATATTCTGTCTGTGTGTATTCCTGCAGGCCAGAAGAGGGCACCAGACCTAATTACAGATGGTTGTGAGCCACCATGTGGTTGCCGGGAATTGAACTCAGGACCTTTGGAAGAGCAGGCAATGCTCTTAACCGCTGAGCCATCTCTCCAGCCCCACACCTTTGGTTTTATAAATACATTATTTTTGTGAAACCAAATTACAGTACTTATATATAACTTTAGCAAATACTGACATTTCTTTACATCCTCCTAAGCCTAAACACTAAGTGGAGAGACCTGGATATAAGCCAGAATCATGCTGAGCCCTCGAAGAAAGCCACACGGAAACTTTAAAGCGCTAACAATAACCTACTGAGCATTAATCCCCCACAGGGACCAGCTCTGAGCCACTATTTGTTCCAGCCTGTGGTTCAGTCAGTCTGGATTCTTCCACTTAAGTGATCTTAGCTAGACGTGGTTGTGGCAGATCCTAAAACAAAAAGAAAAAGAAATGTGTGGATATGTGTTTGTGTGTGTGTGTGTGTGTGTGAGAGAGAGAGAGAGAGAGAGAGAGAGAGAGAGAGAGAAAGAGAGAGAGAGAGAGTTCTTTTCAAGCTGCATTTAAATCTTTCTACGTGATGAGACAGGCCTAAGTGTTTTAGCAACTGCAGTTCTTACCCTGTGAGTAGCCCACTTTCTGTCTGTCTGTCTCTGACAGACGCCTAGGGTCCAGATGTTTAAGGTCTGGACGGTAAGAGTGGATTAGGAGAAGGCAAAACCTTGTTCACAGCAGGACCCCTGAGAATACCTAAACACTGCCTGTCATCGCCTTTTGTGGTGGCAGCCCTTCAGCTATTTGCTCCGTTTCCCTGAACTTGGTGATGAATGAGACTTCCCAAGAGCTTTTACACACTAGCTCTGTTATTTCACTGGGGCTCGCTGAACACTTCAAACAGATGAAGACAAAGAAAGTCAGCCATATAATTCGGTGCCTGATTGCTTTCCCACATGTCCTGAAAAGTACAACCCTCCCTCCCTAGGGCAGCTTCCAGTGGGCGCCTGACGGAATCTGGTGAAGGCTGACAAAATTGGGGGCGCTCTTTCAACACAAGGGAAGCAGCATCAAGATGGGACATACACTGCAATACTCTGTACCTGGCAATCTGCACATCACAGCGTGCAGCATGCATCTCGGGGGCGGGGTTTGGGGGGGGTGGGGGCTTGCAGAGTCTTCTCCATCCTTTTCCAAGTTGTCACCAGCACTTGGAGGACATGAGATGCCCCATATGCTTTGACGTGCTAACTGTAATCATAGCCGCCAAATAATTAGGTCATTGCTTTTATAATGGTTTTGTGCAAACGCTTCCCGAAATGATTTTAAAACGAGACAATGAGAAAAGAATAGATGGGGTTCGCCCTCTGAACCGCCCTTTCTGTTGCCGCAGGAAAGGAAAGTTGTGCTGACTTTTCTCCGGCATGTGCACCCAGGTGCGTGTGTGCACCTGCACATGGGGGCCGGCAGTCAAGGTGGAGCACCCTTCTCAATCAATCCACACACTATGTCTCTCCCTCGTTGAATCTGGAGCTCATCCGTTGGCTAGACCGGCTGAGCAGAATTCCAGGAGCCCACCTGTCTCCAGCCCTCAGCACTGGAGTTACAGACAGAAGCCACCAGGCCTAGATTTTTACATGGGCATTGAGGAGCTGAACTAGGGTCTTGTCCACCAAACGTTTTATCCTCCAAGCGATCTCCCGAACCTCTCTGCTTATTTTAATGTGACACCATTTTCAAGACATGGGATCCAGCTATAGCTGCGCCTTCAGAGGCTAGGTAAGAAAACCCGATCACAGTAGAGGGAAACGGGGGACAGAGAACAGAATTTAACCTTAGGATACAATTTAGTGCAGGTAGTGTGGGAGGGGCAAGTAGCTGCAACTCCACCTCCACGGCTCCTCTTACTTTCAGATACATCACCTCCCGGTGCTTGGTCAACTTCCCCCGAGGGTGATTTTTGCTTGTGCAGTGCTTTGAACAGTTCATTGAAAAGGCTTTAAGTAACGTGTGCCCGGTAGAAGCTCTCCCTTGGACTCCAGGCACAGTCTGTTCTACACTGCTAAATAACAACAGCTCACGGGAAAATTATGCACAATCAATAGTCTGTCCACCGATTCAAATGCTCCCGGGGTCCATTTCTGCAGTTTATCGTACATATATTCTAGAAGCACAAATGGTGGTGGCTATGTATTCCTGCACAGCTGCTCTGCTCCGGTGGGGGCATGATTACTTTCAAGGGCTTGGCAAGAGCAGATGCTTTAAGAGTATGATAAGTACGTTTCTTTCTTCTGCTGATGCTCTTATATTTACATAAACGGAACATTGATGGCCGACTGTCCTTTTGATACTGGAGGGTACGGCAGAAACTCTCCTGCCGTCAGTTCTCCTAGACATCAATAAGCACAAGCATTCTCTTCTCTGCCCCCACTCCCTGCAATGTCACCAATCCCTCTATTCATTCACTTTCTCTGAGAGTGGCGCTTCCCTCCACTCTTGCTCAGATCTCCTCCCTTCCCCACTCCCGCACACCCCCACTGGATTCTAGGAACTTGACTTTGTCACACAGTCTTTGTAAGCTGGAGCAAGCCGAATGGGCAACATCCTATACAGAATGTCATTTTCTCTGCTGGGCTCCTACCTGCTCCGAATCACTGGATTTAGATAGCGGCTTATTTCCTCAAAGTCAAGATGTACTTCTGCTTAAACTTGCTGCAAAGTCACTCCCGTACCGTTAGCTTGAAAATCTGTTACCATGGTAAATAATATTCTGCCACGCATTCATCAGAAAAGGCTGCCAAGCTTGTCATTTTCACATAAGCAGAAAGCATGTAGCTCTAAAGGAACACTCTGCCTAGACAAAGTACGTGACCTACTGGCCTTTTAAGTATGGAACACAGATGGGGTCGAAAGCATGTTAGGTGATTCTCCAATGTAACTCTGTAGATATAGAAAAGTATTTTTGTGGTACTTGCTCCCTGGAGTTTATAAAGTGCATTTTTGTTGTTGTTGTTGTTGTTGATGATGATGATGATGATGTCTTTGCTGGCGGGTTTGGTTATTGGGGGGGTAATAGATTAATGCACCCATACTAGTGAATTCAGGGTTCTTCTAAATCCAGACTATTTTGAGGTGCTAACTAGAATGAGAGAATGATTTCCCTTTTCAGTTTTTCTCTGCACAAATAAATGCAACCTCCCCCCTCTGGATTGAGTGCTCACCCTCAGTCCAATCTCCTGCTTCTCTCAACCTCATCAGCCGATCAGAGCTTCAGAAGCTCGTTCCAAGCGGCTACCGTGTGCCCATCTCAGCTCACTGCCAATCAACCAGGCAGCGCTTTGTTATGGGTTTGGGCTATCAGAGGAAAATGGCTGCTGTTTGGGTAAGGAATACATACCTAGGCAGATCGCTCCACTAAAAGAAATTTGGGCAGAAGGCAGCACACAGAGAGCTAGGAAAGCACTCTTTTTCGGTGCATAAAATGAACTCGCTGAATTCAAATTTCCATGGAAAGAATCATGCTTGGCCTTCTACTCATTTCGTACACGTCTGTTTAACTGGGAGAAGATACTGGTCCTTCGCAGGTAAAGCAAACGTTAGACGCGGACAGCCTGTTACAAATGTGGTAGGACTTCTTCAGCAGAAATAGGAACACGAAGGACAGTGGGTGATAAGAAACCACCATCTATAGAGGGATGTTAGGTCATTCTCCTAAGACTTATCAGCAATGCTGATAGGACAGTCCACCAGTGACCAGTCCCCCGACTCTGGCCCACAAAAGAGAAAGCTACAGATTAATTAAGGTGTTATTTGAAGAGTGTGGGTAGAGGCAGGAAAAGTTGGGCAGAGTGCTCTCTATCCTGCCACCAAAACAGGCATCATCCCTAGGAAAAAAGAATCCATCAGTGATCCTGGGACTTTTTATAGGCGGGAAAGGGCCTGTCAGATGGTTTCTTGCTGCCTTTAAAAGCAGCCAGTCCGACTCAAATACTGATACAGAATGTAAGAAAATTCTTGAGGGAAATTAGTACAAATCTCTAGAAAGTTGGGGGAAACTCACTCAGAACACACATATGTCAGCTCCATGCCTGTAAAAGCATAAAATGGAGTCTGTTTCAGGTAAATGACAAACAGATAAAAATTACAGGGCAAAGAAGTGGGGCAGTATTTACCCACATATCAGTGATGATGTTTTATGTCCCCTGTCTTCAGAGGACACTTTAGATAGGAGCAAGGAAGAAAGAAATTGCCTTGAAAGGCCAACATTAAATGAGCCCACTGCTGGAAAGAGCTTTCTCTAGCAGGAAGGGTCTGTGAAGGCCACTGGGGCAGGAAAAGGTCACAACCATCTGCAAACCAGGAAAAGACACGAAGTGTCTGGACCCTTGTTCTTGGACCTCCAGCCTCCAGAATTATTCAAGCTGCTCGGTCTGTGTCTGGAAGATGCAAATTCATAAAGATTCTGAGTTGTAGTTAGTGTATGTGCACTGACCCATGTGAGGAAAGAGTTAAACGAAAGGATGGAGAGATGGACACTGTCTGAACCCTGGTACAGGAGGGAGGCCCTCTTGTTCGACCTGCTGCCCAGTTCCTGGTCACCCTGCTAGCTTAGCACAGAAATAACCCCAGAGAAACTGTATTCATTAAATCACTGCTTGGCCCATTAGCTCTAGCATCTTATTTTGGCTAACTTTTACACCTTAATCTAATCCATTTCTAGTCATCTGTGTATCGCCACGTGGCAGTGGATTACCGGGTAAAATTCCCATGGGTCTGGTGGCTCCATGGCATCCCTCTGACTCTGCCTTCTTCCTCCCAGCATTCCGTTTAGTTTTCCCCACCTAGTTCTGTTCTTCCCTGCCATAGGCTCAAAGTACTTTCTTTATTCACTAATGGTAATCGTGGTACACAGAGGAGACTCCCACATCACCCTGGTACATGCAGGAGACATCAATGGGCCAGGTAATAGTGGCAGACACATCATTCTTGGTCTTTCTAAGTTTATTCTTCCATATCATTGACCCTGGTGGGAGCAAAGAGCTGAGAATGCAAGGAGAAGAAAGCAGCAGCAGCACAGAGCGAAGAGAGAAGCCACAACTGGGCAACAGATTCATCCAGAGTCTGCGGATTGAGCAGACACTGAAGTTGGCAAGTAAGGTGGGCATGTAAGGGGGTACAGTAGAATTTCACTTGTATTTTAATAAATAAAACTAACCTGAAGATTCAAAAAGCAAATCAGCCAATCACTGGCTCTTACCTTGACTCAGTCCGAAATGGTGATCCTGCCTCCAGGAATCTCAGAATGAGACTGTGACTGAGAGACGTCTCCTCCCGTTTTCTAATCCTCTCTAGGGCTGGGATTAAAGGTGTGCAGCACTGGGATTAAAGGCCTGCACCGCCTGGTTTCTATGTCAGCTATGTGGCTACTGGGATTAAAGGTGTGTGTTACCACTGCCTGGTCTATAAGGCTGGCCAGTGTGGCTGTTCTACTTTTCTGATCCTCAGGCAAGTTTTATTTATTAAAATACAATTAAAATGCCACTACAAGGGGTAGGGATGTGGGTACTCTTCTGCCTTAGGGCACATATGGATGTCAGAGAATAACCTTAAGTGGCGGCAATCACCTTCTATATCTGTGTGAGGTAGGTGTCCCGTCTACTGCTGTGCACAAGGTGATCTCCGGCCTTCTCACTTCCGAACGAGGACTACACTCACTGCTGTGGCTGTGGCTTGTCAGTCGCCTCTGGGAATCCAAACTCAAGTCTTTACACTTGTGCAGCGACTGATTTTCCCACTGGACAGTACCTAGATGGACTTTTGAGCGACTTTAATCTAGAGTGCTTTTAAAAAATGAAAACATCAGACTAGACTTCCCGGAGAGACACAAGGAAGGAAAAGAGCTTTCTCCAAGAAAGTACAGTAGCAGAAAAGACAGCCACTCTCGGTTAAACCAGATGAGTGCTGTCAACAAACCACACTATTAGTTCTGTCAGAACCTATGCAACCAAAAGACAAAATATGAAACACTCAAAGTTGCCAGCCAGCTCAACTCCAGTGAGGACTCGCCTGCCTCCCAGATAACTGTTTTCTCTCTGTGTCCTCACATGGCATAAGGAAAAAGAACACTTTCTGGTATCTCTTCCTGTAAGCACATTAGTCATGACAAATGCAGGGCCCACCTTTATGGTCTCATCGATACTTACTAGCTCCTGTATCCACCAAGAGTCACGGTGGCATTAGGGCTTGAACACGTGATCTTGCAAGGAACAATTCAGTCCATAGCAGTATCATTGCAAAAATAACTGAGAAAGACAGAGACTGAAAAGAGGAAGGAAATGGGTCCTGGAAATCTATACCAATACACAAAATATTTTCTCATCCAGAAATAAACTGGGAGTTGGGGAGGAGTAAGTAATTGTGTGCCTAAAGCATCCTGTAAAAACCTGTACTGGCAAGTAAGTGCAAAAATATGTCAGAAGAAAAATTCATTAGAAAAACAATTCACAGTAAGAAACAAGCACAAAGCAAAATCCTGGGCATGCTATGTTGAGAAACTGTGTCAGGAAATCCATGCCCGGCTGACATGGAAGGAAAAAGAAGTGAGTTTGGATGGCACATTGCAAATTCTGTGGGCAGTCAAGCTTTTTAAATATATTTAAGAGTGTGAAAAGAAAAAATTAAATTGAATCAAAGAAAACTTGGAAAAAGTAAAACTGACCTATGCCTCATTTTACTGTGAGAACCCAAGTTCTAACCAACTATTCAAGAATTATCACCCTCACTGAAAGGACAGAAGAAGGGACGCTATGAAATGTGCTGACACTTATTTTTAAAGTGGTAGACAGTCTGGGTGCCTTTACAGGAGAAACCTCACAATGAGATGAAGATTCGCAGACTATAGTTCAAGATGGCAGAGCCAGGACATGCCTTTCTTGGCGTCTTCTCCTTTGAAATCCACTAAATGACAGTTTAAAAGGACACAAGGAAGAGACGCCATAAAGAGGTCGAGACCATGTGGGACATCAATGGGCCAGAGAGTTCTGCAGGTTTCATGAGTAGGATAGGGTGGCTTTCGTAGGCAGAGGAAGCACACAGTCTGGGGAAGATCAGAAGAGGCCTGACCAGAAGTACTATTCCTAATGGTATATTCTAGAAGCAGTGAGGAAACAGAACAGCAAGGTCAGCTGCTGAAATGTTAAAATGCAATGAGAAAGATGGAACACAAATCTGCATTCCCCCAGAACACAGAACAGGACAGAAATTAAATCTATATAAAATTAATACCAGCTAGCCAGCATCTGATTACCAGAAACATTCTGAAAAGAAAACAGAGAGATGAAAAGAAAAGCTTCCACCAGGTGGTGATGGTGGCAGCGGTATAAATCTTTAATCCCACACTCAGGAGGCTGAGGCAGGCAGTTCTAGGTGAGTTTGAGGCCAGCCTGGTCCAGGACAGCCAAGGATACACAGAGAAACTCTGTCTTGAAACCTAAAAATAAATACACACACACACACATAAATATAAATAAGGGGAAAGATTCCATCTTACCCTGATGAGCTGCCCAGGGGTGTGGAACAGAATCCAGAGTCAGAGGGGCATAGTCATAGCATGACACCAAAATAATAATATAATAATAATAATAAATTCCTAGTGATACAAAGATTGTTTTTCACCACAAAAGTATAAAACAGAAAACACAGATAGTGTGGCTGTAATTGCAGAGCAGTATGTAAATGCTGCGAACCTCAACAATATGAAGCAAAAACTAACCTGAAGGGAGGGAGAAAGAGAAGGAGGCAGAGGAAATCATAGGGGCACTAATTTTCCATCTTACAGAAAAATCAAACCAATCGACTTAAGTAAAAGGAAAAAGAAGCAGAATCATTGACATATTTTCTGAAGTTATAGAGAAAACTAATTACAGAGCTAAAAATAATGACATAACCATCCACATGCTAGGCTAAGGTGATGAGCAGAACTAGACATTGCCTGTCGTCAGTAAACCAAGAATTGACGAATTGTATTTAAAGAACTACCAGAAACACTTTGAAAACCGGATAAAGCGGTGTTGGTGGAAATTAGCAGGGGCATTGGCTAGCAGGAGCTACTCCGTCCTCATACCCTTGGTTTCCTCCACTGGGAATACCACTTGATAAGTTGCTCTGTTTTCTGGTGCTATGTCAAAAGCCTGAGAAAGCCAGCTTTCAAAGAGAGAATGTTGTTTAGGCTCATAGTTTTGGGGATCTCCACCAATGGGCAGCTGGCCCTACTGCCTTAGGGTCTATGGCACCAAACCACGTCATGACAGAAGTCCTTGACAGGCATGACCGGGAACAAAAGAGACAAAGAGGAGGCCGGCCAGGGCCCTACAATCTCCTTCAGTGGACACCATGTCCAAAACACCTGTCACTGGGTGTGGCACCTTCCTGCTAGTCCCTCTGCAGGGAACAGGTCTTCGATGCACTAGCCACTAGAGGAAACTGATGACCCAGGCTATGGTATTTGGGTAATAGCAAGTCATTTAACAACTGTCTCTGCTTTCCAAATGCTGACCAACACCAAAACCACAGCCACGTATGGAAAATGGACTTGGATCTGGCAAGAGACAGCTGATGCAGGTGGTGACAACAGCTCATTGTACCCACTTCACGTTCCCATCCCTGCTCCCTCTCCCTCAATAAATCCTTTCCACAGACTGGACACAGTAAACCTTCTGCAATGAGACCTAGCAATGACTACTCTGTGGGCCCCAATGCTCAGATAAAATCCAGTCTGAGCTGAGCATGGTGGTGTACACCTTCAGTCCTATTGTTCAGGAGGCAGCAGTAGGCAAAGCTCTGTGAGTCTGAGGCTAGCTTGGTCTACATACAGAGTTCCAGGCCAGCCAGGACTATAGGGTGAGACACTAACCCCTGCCCCCCCCCCCCAAAAAAGAAAAAAAATCACAAAGAAAATTCAGTCTGGAAAAACAGTGTATTCAAAGACCCAAAATGTGGAACAAATGGTAAATTCAATCTTAATCACCCTTTCCAAATATGGACAAAAAAACCCTAACAAGCTCCATTGCTAAGACATTACTCCAACCACATGGGTCAACAACCTTTGTCTGCAAAAGACTAGGAAACATATTGTCAAACATTGTAAGTTAAGGATTGACCACAGTCAGCATAAAAAAAAAAAAGGAACAAACCAAACTGTAGTTGGCTTACCCTTCAACAAAATTATCAAGGACAACAAGACATTCTCCAATTAATAAAATTATACCACATAATGTTAAACTTAAATTGCTTGTGCTAATAGCAAATAAAATGCTATTGGCATTTACTGTGTAATTCTTCATATTCAAAGGATTTTGGACTAGAATCTGGTCAAATAAGATCTAAAGTACACCTATTCCTTGCCAATTCATTCCCTTCAGGGACAAAATCAAGTCAAGCGTTGAAACCAGTTATTCCTGGTGAGGCCCTTTCTTGGCAACTAATATATTTGATTTCCTACTTCTCCATCAAAATGAGTTCCCTAAGTAGCTTCGGCTATGTAGTCTATTGTTGCATTCTGAAAAACACATTAAGAGACAAACCTGAGGCTGTCTCTCAACAGCAGGTGATACTGACTTCCAATTTTAGGGCATGGATTCCAAAGGATGCTTTGGTACTGCAAATAAGGGGCTGTAGAAACATGAGTATTAGCACTCAACATTGATGGCTTCCTGAAAAACGACACTTTAATTGCTATGAAATTGTATTTATTAAGCATCTTGGTACCCTGAGGCCTAACTGTCCTTTCTATTAAGATTTTTCTTTCTTTTTTTTTTTTAAGCAATGAATGTAGAGTAAAAGAAAAACTCAAGAATCAAATGAGATTCTGCATTAAAGTCCTATCTGTATTTGTCAGAAATAAAATCTTAGATTGCATTAAGGACATGATCAAAGGGAATGAGAGTCACCAGTGACAAGGAAAAGCGATTGTCAGGCCACCCTGAAACAGAAAACGCAAAGAAAGTCTCCCAGCTTCCTAAAGAAACCAAGATCGGACAGGATGGTCTTATCAAATACATGACTATAATTTCAATGCCCCAGTACCAAGGGAAGCAAGTGAAAAAAAAACACCTCGAACAAATAACTGTAATTAGTGAAAGAGATAAAGAGATCAGCAAGAACAGTCCCTGGACATGGGAGATGACTCTAATTTATACAACCACCACCATCACAACAACAAAACAATCAATGATGTGTAAGGCCAAAAAGCAGGTTCTGTTTCGCTTTAGCTTAACGGAGACTCAGAAATGCAAATATGTTCCCGCCATCACATCCCCAGGTACAAGCAAAGTCTGCACACAATACAGCTGAGACGTCTGCTCACGTTCTCTAAGGAGTTTGTCACACATGACCAAGTCCTTCCTCCAGGCACTCCAGAGTTTCTCCAGCTGAAGACTGTCTCCAAACACTAATTAGACTGGGGGGTTGAGGGCGGTGCATCCATCTAACCTAAATGTAAAACGGTTTTTGTTCAACAAATTCCCACCCCAATCTTTGTACACTTCATAATCCACGTGAAAATGAGAAATGAGTCCATGTAAAAGTATTGAGTCTTTACTTAATTTTTATACTAAGACAGTAATTAGCAGTTACAAAATATATCCCTAACTTCATCTTTTAACTTAAGGGCTGTGTTCACCATTATTTAGCTAAACAGAAACACCCATGATAAGAAATAGAAAAGAACACTGTTATCAACGGTGAAGAAATGAGCCCAGAGGCACAGTCTAAAAGACCTACACTCCCTTACAAGTTTTGCCTTTGGGTGGTATGCAGTAAATAAACTACCAGACACATCCTATAAAATCTCTAAAATCTATAAAATCCCATATCTTAATATTTCTAGTCACCCATTATGTAATCAAGATTGTCCATTCCCTTCCTCCTTGTTAGGTTCCTGACTAAAAATCTAAGAAACTATTTCCACCAAAGCTTGTTCCACCAAAGTTTTCCTTTTCACAGAATAAAAACATATTAGTCCTTCTCAAACATAAACAGGTTTTGAACGCCCCGTGACCAAGCAGATGAGACAAAGGGTGCATGATGAAAGGCCCTACACAGTTATAAACACCCATCATATATCTTAATTTAAGGAGCTACCTGAGGGTTGTCAAGAGACTTGACCCTAGAGGGGTTCCCAGGTTTCCAGGGAGACGCCCCCAGTTAGTTCCTTGGGCAGCTGAGGAGAGGGAGCCTGAAAAGGCCAGTTCCTATAGCCATACTGATGAATTTCTTGCATATCACCATAGAACCTCCACCTGACGATAGATGAAGAAAATGACAGAGCCCCACATTGGAGCACCGGACTGAGCTCCCAAGGTCCTGATGAGGAGCAGAAGGAGGGAGAACATGAGAAAGAAAGTCAGGACCGTGAGGGAACCTCCAGCTGGCGACAGATGGGGAAGGTGAATGAGCCCCACATTGGAGCACTGGACTGAGCTCCCAAGGTCCTGATGAGGAGCAGAAGGAGCGAGAACATGAGGGAGAAAGTCAGGAACGTGAGGGGTGCGTTCACTCATGGAGACGGTGGGACAGAACTAAAGGGAGATCACCAACTCCAGTTGGAATGGGACTGATGGATCATGCGACCAAACCCGTCTCTCTGAATGTGGCCAACAGCGGGGGCTGACTGAGAAGCAAAGGACATTGGCGCTGGGCTCTGATTCTTCTGCATGGACGGGCTCTGTGGGAGCCTTCTCAGCTTGGTCGATCACCTTCCTGGACCTGGGGGGTGTTGGGAGGACCTTGGACTTAGCATAGAGTGGGGAACCCTGATGGCTCCTTGGCCTTGAGAGGGAGGGAGGGGAGGTATGGGTGGAAGGGAGGGGTGGGAAGGGGGAGAAGGAGGGGCGGGAAGGGGGAGGAGGAGCGGAGGGAGGGGGAGGAGGAGGGAAGGAGATGGAAATTTTTAAATATAAAAAAAAAATAAACCATGAGAAAGAAAAAAAAAACACCCATCATCTGTTGCGTTTCTATTTTATAGAGACAAAGATGAGAAACGTTCACTTAAATAGGCTAGTCAGAGACCATAGACTTTGCGGAAGGGTTCAAATATTGATCATCAAGAGGCAGACAAGTTTTTTTTGTTTTTGTTTTTGTTTTTCCGGGACAGAAATGAGTTTAGAAAGATCAACTCAGTCTGTTGAGAGAACTGATGAACTCCTTCAAGTAACCATCCTTTGCAAAGTGTCAAAGCTCATTTACAAATTTACATGAGGCTGCATGTTCCAAAAAACTACTAATTAAACATATTGTGGTTAGCATGTTTAAGATAATAAGCAAGGCTAACAGGCTGATGGAGGGAAGAATAAAGGCAATTTTTCATGTCTAACCTTTTCACATCGCATGAAATGCAAAATAACAGTGCTTTGCAGGGTACTTCGAGAACCACCCTCATCTGATTTCCTAGCCCCCACCACATCTCTTGGCAGGTCAAAGGAGCCTACACTTTTAATTGATTCCTAATCAATATCCACAGAATTCCACTTCATATTGCTGGCAGATTATACTTATTATGGTTCTCCACAATCATAGCAAATGGATTATTTTCACAAATATTTTATTAAAATCAACAGTCTGGAAACAGTGGTCATCCTCTTCCTGGGACCATCAGGGCTTGCTGTGGTTTGAATAAAAATGGGCCCCACAGGCCTACAGGGAGTGGCACTAATAGGAGGTGTGGCTTTGTTGGAGGAAGTGCGGCCTTGTTGAAGGAAGTATGGCACTGGGACTGGATTGTGAAGTCTCAGAGGCTCAAGCCAGGTCCAATGTGACATTTTCTTCCTGCTGCCTATGGATCAAGATGTAGAACTCTTAGCTATGTCCCCAGCACCATCTCTGCTTACATGGCTCCATGCTTCCCACCATGACCATAATGGACTAAACTTCTGAAACTGTAAGCCAACCCCAGTTCAATGTTTTTCTTTTTTTTTTTTTTTTTTTTTTTTTTTTTTTTTTTTTTTGGTTTTTCGAGACAGGGTTTCTCTGCAGCTTTTTTAGAGCCTGTCCTGGAACTAGCTCTTGTAGACCAGACTGGCCTCGAACTCACAGAGATCCGCCTGCCTCTGCCTCCCGAGTGCTGGGATTAAAGGCGTGCGCCACCACCGCCCGGCTCCCAGTTCAATTTTTTTTATAAGAATTGCTACAGTCATGGTGTCTCTTCATAGCAGTAGAAGTCTTGGCTAAGACAGGACAGCGCTGGTATCTTTTGGTGACAGCAGCAGCAAAAGCTAACAAGTAAGAATGGGGAAGAGCCGGAGCCAGAGAAATGGCTCAGTGGTTAAGAGCACTTGCTTCTCTTCCAGAGGATACAAGTTTGGTTCCCAGCACCTACAGGATAGCTCACAGCCTTCTGTAACTACAGTTCCAGGGGATCCAGCTGCCTCTTCTGACCTCCATGATCCCCAATCATGTCTGTGGTACACATACATGCATGCAAGTAAACATTTATAGACATAAAATACAAGCAAAAAATATTTATTAATGAATGGGCAAGATCCTTAAGAATTGTACTGAAAGCTTGTGTGATCACTTTCCTCTAATTCTGCTTTCAAAATAGTCACAAAAAAAAGCAAAGTTACACAGAACAATATTAAATCATTTACAAGGCTATATGCATATCTGAAGAAATGTGCCTAACGTTCAAACACTTGCAATCCAGGGTATTCATGACTGAGAGCAACTCCAAGGTGAAAGTAACTAATGAGAAGCAAGGATCTCTACAAAATTAATGAAAACAATACCTTATAAACCAAGTAGCTCAATTCACCAAGTGAATTCTGTACCCACTCCTTAAGCGGAGGAAAAAGCAAAGAAGAGAATCATTTTTAAACTATCAAAGCAACTTTCTCAGGTAGCTCAATTAAACTACCATTTGCCAATTAAGGCTCATCCCGGGCCAGCAATGATATCATCCTGCTGCCTCATTACCATCTCTAAAATAATAGGCATCAGACCTGCAGCTAACACTAAAATTACTGCCGCCTATTTTTAAAGCTGGTCAATTTATATTTAATAAGGTGTTAATCGAGTGTTTGAAATATTTCCAGTCTTTGGGTCTAATTTGATGGGTCTTTAAGAAGCTTGTAACCGGAACTTAGACTGGAAACACACGGGTTACACACATAAAATACAGAAAGCACAATTTCTTTCAGATTTGGTTTCAATTCAATAAATATGCTTTTAATTGCAGCCCCATGCTTAGCTGTGCAAAAAATATAAACAAGGGGAGGAGATTCATGGTAAGCACTAGGAGAGAGATAATCATTATAAAAGCCTGAAGAAAGGATGGATCCACTCGAGGAAATCAGAAAAGCATTCCTCGAGGAAGTAGATGGTTCAGAAAATGAGGCCTGAGAGATGGATCTGATTTCAGTAGGTTCAGATTTCAAGCCGACAGAAACTCCAAGTAGTAAGAACCGCATGAGCAAAGATATACCAGAAACAGTGTGAAAAGGTGTAGGTGCTGAGTTCCACAATGTAAAACTTCAGTCAATTTATTAAATATCTCGCTAAAGTTAGCCACTGTGAGAAGCACAAAAGTTACTACAAGCCCCACTGTTGAAGAATTCAGCTTGGGCACTGTGGTAGTTTGAATGCAATTGGCCCCCATCAGCTCATAGGGAGTGGTATTATCAGAATTGTGGCTTTGTTGGAGGAAGTGTGTCACTGTGTGGGGTCCGAGGTCTCACGGATGTTCAAGCTTTGCCAAGGGTCTCAGTTCATTTACTGTTGCCTGCACAAGATGTAGAACTCTGAGCTACCTCTCCAGCACCGTGTCTGCCTACACATTACCATGTTCCACCATGGGGATAATGGGCTGAACCTCTGAAATGAAAGCCACCCAATTAATTGTTTTACTTTATTTGAGTTGTCATGGTCATGTGTCTCTTCATGGCAAATAGAAACACTAAGACAGAAGTTGGTACCAGAAACTGGGGTATTGCTGTGATAGGCCTGACCATGCTTTAGTTGAGAGGCATTTGAACTTTGGTACTTTGAATTAAGAAAGCATGGAATGCTTTAAGCGCTGCTTAATGGGCTATACTAACAGCAGAAAGAAAGAAAGTGGTGTTAAGGATAATTTGAACTATGGGTGCCTGGATCAAGAGGTTGCAGAGCAGAAGAATATTAAAAATGTGGTCTAGAGAGTGTTCTTGTGATGTGTTCGTAAAGAATGTGGCTGCTTTTCGTGCTTGTACGAAGAGTCTGCCTGAGGCTAAAGTGAAGAGATTTAGATTAATTCCACTGGCAGAGGAAATCTCAAAACAGCCTAGTAAAGAATCTGGCGTTTGGTTAGTAGTGTTAACTCTAATGAAGATATGTAATGAGAAGAAGCAAGCCGAGCAAGGAAAAATATTTGAGAAGAAAAGGAGCACCATATAATTGAATGGGGTTAAAATTCTGTGTTCAAGGAGATAAACAGATTAAGAAATGGAATTAAGGAGTGCTGACTTCAAGGCAAGATTCCAACCAGCTAAATTTCCAACTTGTGAAAAAGAGATTAACGAAAAGTTTAGGGGCCGGTGTGGTGGTGCACACCTTTAATCCCAGCACTCAGAAGGCAGAGACTGGTGGATCTCTGAGTTCAAGGCCAACCTGGTCTACAGATCTAGTTGCAGGACAGCCAGGCTTAGGCAGCGAAAGAACCCACTGAAAACAGAAAGCTGGTAAAGACATAATTGAACAAGGGGAACATGCTCCACTCCGGCAAACAGCAGAGCTTGTTAGCATCCGACACGTGGTTCTGGATTTAGAGTCAAAGACAGAAGAAAGGCATTCTGGAATATTCTTCTGCAATAAGGAAAGCTGCTGAGGCCAGGCATGTGTCTGGGTGTCCAGGAATGAAAGCCCAGAGGCCATCATGGGAAGCTGTGAAGCTGAAGGCTGGATTGCCTTGGAGACCTCAAGATGTTAGAGATGCCGGAGTCATGGGATACCTGCTGAGGAGAGCAGCTAACAAGGAGTAGAACCAGTCCAAGAGAAAGAAATGTGCTGCAGTCAGCAAAGCCGAAAGGAGTTGGAGATCTGAAAAGCACTTTGACATCAAACATGGAGATGAAGAATTTGGAGTTTGCCCAGTTGGTCTGACCTTGCTTTGGTCCAGTATGTCCTCCATGCTTCCTTCCCTACACTTTGGAATGATGATGTATATCCTGCACCATTATATGTTGGAAGTCTGTGATATGGTTTTTTTTTAAATTTTGATTTTATAGGGATTTAAAGTTAAGAGATTGGGTGAATCTCAGAAGAGAATTTGAACTTTGGATTTTTAAACATTGTTGAGACTTTGATAGGTTATGGAGACTTTTGAGGTTAGAATAAACGCATTTTGCTTGGTAAGATATAACTACAAGTCTATTTGAACCAGAAAGTGGAATGTGGTAATTTGAATATAATTGGCCCCCATAATCTCATAGGGAGTGACACTATTAGGAGGTGTGGTTTTGTTGAAGTTGGTATGGCCTTGGTAAAGGAAGTGTACCACTGTGGAGGCAGGCTCTGAGGTCTCATATATGCTCAAGTTATACCCAGTGTCTCAGTCTACTTCCTGTTGCCTCATGATCAAGATGTAAATTCTCATCTCCTTCTCCAGCACCATGTCTGCCTGTATGCCACCATGTTTCCCACCATGACAATAATAGACTAAATCTCTGAAACTGTAAGTCGCCCAACTAAATGTTTTCCTTTCTAAGAATTGTCATGATCACGGTGTCTCTTCACAGTAATAGAAACCCTAACTAATCAGGGTATAAAATTAATATTAATTAATTAAATTAATAATAATAAACCTAACTAAGACAGGCACATGCACGTTAGTTACTATCTTGGGTGAGCAGAGGAAGCAGACAGATGACAAGGGCAAAGCTAAGCACTGCTCTTTGCAGAGCACAGAGCAGGTGCTGTGCTGGAGCAGCAGAGGAGACAACGGACAAGAAGGCAACACAGTGTCCATTAGAAACTGCATATGCAGTTTAACTTATGTCAAAGGCAAAGGAAGCACAAATATTCCTCATACAGAAAGAATTTGGGGGAAAAAAAGAAAGAAAAAGAAGGGAGGGAGGGAGGGAGGGAGGGAGGGAGGGAGGGAGGGAGGGAGGGAGGGAGGGAGGGAGGAAGGGATGAAGGAAGGCAGAAAGAAAGAAAGGGGAGAATGAAATAATCAACAGGACTAAAGCGATGCCTCAAGAATTAAGAGAGCTTGCTTCCAGAGGACCAAGCTCAATTCCCAGTAACCACATCAGATGACTCACAACCACCTATAACTCTAATGCCAGGGGATCCAACCGCTGACCTTCATGGACAGTCTCTCTCTCTCTCTCTCTCTCCCTCTCTCCCTCCCTCCCTCCCTCTCTCCCTCTCTCCCTCCCTCCCTCCCTCCCTCCCTCCCCCCTCTTTCTCTCTCTAGTAAATTTAAAAAATAAATAATAAAATAATTTTTAAAAAATCAGCAATCCACCAGACCATGGACAGAAGATGAAGAAGTACACGGAAGAAATTGCAGTAGCCCCTACACATAACAGAACTTTTTTCCCTGCTCTTATTTAAAGAGTGTAGGCTGAATCTACACTGTGGTGCTCTTTCTCACAAATCCGAGAGACCAGAGTTCTAAGATTGTTTATCTTACTGCTTGCAAGACCCTGGCAAATGGTACTGCAGGGTGCACACTGTAACAGGACTCCAGTGGAAAGTGATTAGGAACTTTCTAGAATCCCTTAAAGCACAACGATGACTGTCCCTATATATTTCTTCCCGCTGGTTCTGCTCCAGTTATCAGATAATTTGGGGGACAGAGGACATGTTGAACACACACCAGCAGCAACCAACCTGCCAGATCCATAAGAGAAAAACCTAGCAGGGGTGATGTGGGATTCCCCTCTGTGTGCTGTGAATACCATTGGTTAATAAAGAAATTGCTTTGGGCCTATAGCAGGGCAGAACAGAGCTGGGCGGGGTGGGGGGACTAAACTAAATGCTGGGAGAAAGAAGGCAGAGTCAGGAGATGCCATGTATCCCTGCCTGAGACAGATGCCAGATGCTGGACAGAATGTTAACCAGTAAGCCACAGCTATGTGGCCATACACAGATTAATGGAGATGGGTTAGTTCAGGATATAAGAGCTAGATAAAAACATGCTTAAGCTATTGGCCAAGCAGTGATTCAAATGATATAGTTTCTGAGTAATTATTTCGGGTCTCTGTAGCCAGGAACGAACAAGTGACCTCCTACAACATAGGGGGGCATCTGAATTCAGAAGTCTGTAACAAAAACAGGAAATTGAACACACACTGATATCCAACATGATCCAAAGGAGGACATTACGTCAGGTGTGCTATCACCAGAGGGACTATTTTCAAGTCTCTATATGCTAGAGACACATAGTGGAGGGAGAGGAAGGAAGGGAGGGAGGGAGGGAGGGAGGGAGGGAGGGAGGGAGGGACAAAGTAGGAAGAAAAGAAGGTAGGAAGGAAGGAAGGAAGGAAGGAAGGAAGGAAGGAAGGAAGGAAGGAAGGAAGGAAGAGAAAGAAAGAAAGAAAGAAAGAAAGAAAGAAAGAAAGAAAGAAAGAAAGAGGAAGGAAATGAAGGATTACACAATACTCCCCAATCCTGAAAAGGTCTATGTCTTAAAAGACAATACCACAGGAAAACTCCGCACTGGATTGAAATTGGGCTTGGCAGAGCTGATTATAAAATTTTATAATCCCAGATAAAACACTTTCATCACGTAAATGAGGCCCAATGTCCTAGGCCTTGAGTTTAAGCCCATCTCCAGTGCCATGACAACAGAAAAAGAGGGTGGGATGTCAACTTTAACAATTACAGTAGGAGTAAGAATGATGGTTATAATGCAGACAGCAAACACCTACAAGTGTTGTGGTGTTGTTACACACACACACACACACACATACTAAGCTTGAACAACACAGTGTGGAAGCAGACAGAACACACTGCTGGCTCTCTCTGTCACACACACACACACACACACACACACAAGAAGCCTGAACACAGTGTGTGAGCAGACAGAACACACTGCTGGCTCTGATTCAGCCGTGGGGTATAGGATACATCGGGCATGTCTGGTTTACAAATGAGCAGCAAACTGAAGGGAGTCCTTAAGCCAGGAACAAACACGTGACCAGGCAGAGCCTTTAGTACAAATCTGCCTCTGGTTGCTGCAAGGAAGTAATTTATTACTGCAGGCTAGAGGGGAAAGTTGGCACAGACATGCTCCACATGCCTCCTATTGTGAACCAACTCCAGATGTTAGCTCAAATGGCTGAGCAACATCAAAATGTCACACAAGCCCAAAGAATCTATTGAATAAACTGTAGCAAATATAAGTGCAAAGATTACTGTAAAGATAGAATTCTGGGGTCTCTCCCACTGAAAAGATAAGAGCCTTCGTCTGACCCTAAGTACCCTGAGACCAGAAAATGTATCTTCTATTTCTTCACCACATATTTACTGAGGCTCTGTTAGACTCCATGCAAGGTGTTAGAGATGAAACAATCAATGGCATTCATGTGAGCACAGAGTAGAGGACTGAAGAGAAGGGGATCTCACTTCCAGGTGAGGAGGGTCACTCACACTTCAGGAGGCTTGGCATGAGCCAACCCAGCAACAGATGGTCAATGAACCTCCATCAGGAGAGAAAAACAGCACGTAGTTCCGAGCAGCAGTTAGGAGCAAAGCAATTGCGACTTGTCAAGTTGCAATCAAAAAAATAATCATTTACCAGAAAAAAAAAAAAAAACAGAACCGTGGCACAGAGCCATGTAAAAAAGAAAGTAAGTCCATACAAAAAGATAATTTGGAGGAGAACAGGGCTGCCCTTCAAGAGGAACGCCATGGGTATGTGACAGGCTCCCAGGGGCCAGGGAAGGACTGTGAGAGACTGAAGACACAATTCAGTCATTAGTCCAGCCAGTTGTCAAATCCTGAGCCTCCAGAGGTTAAAAGCACTGACTGCTCTTCCAGAGGTCCTGAGTTCAATTCCCAGCAACCACATGGTGGCTCACAGCCATCAGTAGTGCAATCTGGTGCCGTCTTCTGGCCCCCAAACATACAGACAGACGCAGACAGAACACTGTATAAATAATAATAATTAATAATAATAATAATAATAAATCCTGAGCCTCTTTCTATCCCCTCTCCCTCTATCCCACTCCTTCATTTAATACGCAATGCAAATTCAGTGGGTCAACTGGGTCATACTCTCTTTTCACCCTACACCTTTTTTTCTCTCCTAATTCCCCCTGTTTTTCTTCTTCTTCTCCAAAGAACACATGCATTCATGGTTTGCAAGTTTCCTTGAGAAAGCATCTTGAGAAAAGGCCACTCTGCATTGTGTGACAAAACATGTCAGCCTCTCTCTTCAGTCTACCTTCGCCAAACTTCATCTCTGCGTGGCACATTTTCTGCCAGTTCCCCTATCTGTTCATATTCTCTCATCTATGTCTTCTCTATCGTTCATCTATTAATCACTAGTGTTATGATTTATTCTTTCTTTCCATTCACAGACATGATGATTAATGGACACACAGTCTAACAATGTCCCTTCACTCTCCAAAGCTGGGGCTAAACTGGTGACTTATTTTGTGACTGACTATTTTTGTTGTTGTTTTGTTGGTGGTGGTGGGTTTTGTTTTGTTTTGGTTTTTTTTGTTTTTTTGTTTTTTTTGTTTTTTTTTTTTTTTTTTTTTGAGGCAGGGCTTCTTTGTGTAGCTTTGGCTATCCTAGAACTAACTCTGTAGACTAGGCTTTCCTCAAACCATAGAGATCTGCCTACCTCTGCCTCCCAAGTGCTGGAATTAAAGGTGTGCCACCACCGCCTAGCATGATTGACTCTTAGTCTCTTTTCATAGTGGGTCTACCCGTGGATAGAGACTGTTGTTGCAAACAATATTTTACTCTGAGAGGGGGACTGGAGATAAAGCCTGCCTGTGTCCTTAACAGCAGCCCAATAGAGTAACATGACATTTCTACCCTGCTATACCCTAGCCCCTCAACCCCAACAGCCTCTTCAACAAATAGTACTGGGAAAAGTGGATACCTCCATGTACAAGAATGAAACCAGACCCTTATCTCTTACCTAAACAAAAACTGCTTCAAGTGGATCAAAGGCCTTAATATAACACCTGAAATTGCTTAAAGAAAACATATGGAGATGTTCTAAAAGATATAGGCATAGATGAAGACTGCTTAGACAGGGATTTTTTGGCCTCACAGGAAATAGGGCCAACAACTGACCAATGGGACCTTGAAAAAAATCAAAAAGGCTCTGCACAGCAAAGGAAACTGTAAATACACTGAAGAGGCAGCCTATAGGGAGGGAGAAAAACTTTGCCTTTGTACATCTACAGAGGATTAACATCTAGAACATACAAGGAACTTGAAGGAAGGAAGAGAGGAAGAAAGGGAGGGAGGGAGGGAGGGAGGGAGGGAGGGAGGGAGGGAGGGAGGGAGGGAGGGAAGGAGGGAGGGAGGGAGGGAGGGAAGTAGAAAGGACGGGAAGAAGGGAAGGAAAGAAGGAAGAAAGGGAGGGAGGGAAAGAGGGAGGGAGGGAGGGAGGGAGGGAGGGAGGGAGGGAGGGAGGAAGGAAAAGAAAGAGATGACCAATAAATATATTTTAAAATGCTCAGTACCCTTAGGTATCAGAGAAATGCAAATTAAAACTATTATAAGATTATATCTTATTCTAGTTAGCATGGCTATCACAAGAGAAGACAAGACAAGAAATGCTGGCAAGGATGTGGATAAAGGGAAACTCTTAGAAAAATGTAAACAGGTCTAGCCACTACAAAAGTCAGTGTGGAGATGACTCAGAAAACTAAAGTCAGAGCAAACACGTGACAGAGCTATATAGCACAGCACTTCTGGGCATATACCCAAATGACTCTGTATCCTACCATGGACAGCTATATTAATTGCTGCTTAGTCACAATAGCAAGGAAATATGATCAGCATACACATCCACCATCAGGTGAATGGATAATGAGAATAATAAAATATATGTATACATTGAAATTTTATTCAGCTGTAAAGAAAAATGAGGCACAGAAATACAGGCACAGCAGGCTTTACCTAATATGCAGATTTTAGCTTCTAATTTTCATACATGGCAGAAATAGAAATAGAAACAGAAAGCAGAAGACTTTGCAGGGGACATGAGAGAAAGAAAAGGGACACTTTAAGGGTACAAGGGGCAGTAGAGCCCATGTGGTATGAGATGAAGGGGAAAGGCTCTAGAGAGAACAGCTGGGAGTGGGAAGGCTCAAGGGAATGGGTAGAGTGCTTAAGAGATGGCTCAGCAATTAAGAGCGCTGAGTGCTCTTCCACAGGTCCTGAGTTCAATTCCCAGCACCCACATGGCAGCTGACAACCATCTGTAACTGTAGTGCCATGGGATCCAATACCCTCTGCTGATGTGCAGATGTGACAGCAGACAAAACAACCACATACCATTTGTATAAAACTGTCACTGCTGTTAGCTGCCCACCAAGACTATACAATAACATTCTAGTTTTGGGGACACCACGAGCTTTTGTCACAGGACATAAAGAAATCAAGCTGGAACTTTGCTGGAAGCTTCCTCCCTATCGACTAGCCCACATCGTTCCAGTGATGCTGCAAAGGCTGCTTGGGAGAACTCTCACCGAGGGTCTCACTCAACAGTGACCCTTGCACTCAACTCTACCCACCAACCACGCAAGATGTGTCCGGCGACTCAATGGAGGCGAGTCTCTGACAGGGTGACTAAACACTTTCTGATCGGAAGTAAGGCTCGCTCCAGAGGAGGGAATTCGTGCCTGGTACTGTGAACCTGGTCAAAATCCCACATCCGGGGCACTCACAGATCTTAGTCAGATAGCTGCGGCTGTTAGACTGTTATACGGACATGGTGCGCCCGTCAAACTGCTTTCTAAAGAAATGTGTCAATGACCATAGACCGGCGCTGCCCTTAGATGTTTTTTCGGTAAGTTTCTTTTTGCAGACAGCCGTGGCAACTGCTGAGACTCATACTGACCAAAATGATAAGAATAAATTATGACTGAACCATAAATGAGACATTTCTGCTTATGTCAATACGCAGAACTGTTTATTGGAAACTACAACTTTTTTTTTGTCTGGGTGGGAGAACAACTTCTTACCTTGGTCAAGATGACGAAAGCAACAGACAGGGAAGGTCCTAGCCTCTTTTCCAAAGAGAGGCTCTGTAATTGGACCACCATGCTGTCTGACAAGTGTGGCAGAACTTAGGTATGAAGAAAATGTAAACCAAAAAGGAAATATAGAACTCTGCAAAGCCATTTCTTTAGAAGGGCACTCTCTGGTTAACTCTGGGCGCAAAATTCATGGGCTTTGTTCTTTGACCTCCTTATCGGTGCCCCAGAGAAAGAAATGTAGATGCCTAATTGCGTCCTGTGTCACTTCAAATGAAAAGTCGCTTTGACAGGCGATTCCTACTCTTGACAGAGGAGGGCAGAGTTGCTGGCTGGTATACGCCCCGCCCTTTTTAGGATGACTGACAACCCCGAACATAAACACAGACCCACTAGTACAAACTCAGAGAGAAAACTGACTTTTGCAGAAGACAGATGTGGAAAGAAAGCATCCATGTGAAAAACGGAGACAAGAGTTAGGACTGCGAAGAAACTGTAAGCTGAGGACTGCAGAATGAGGCCCCCAGGTCTGATAGACAGCTTGTCCCTGCTCAACACCTGCGCCAGCTTCCCTTCTAGATTTGCTGGGTCGATGTCGAGTGTGTCCACTCTGTTTATTTCACTTCCCGAGCTCCTTGTCATCTCATTAATGCTTTGAAATGAAACACGAAACTTCCTTATCGATTCATTTTGAAAATATATTCTGACTTGTTAATCCCGCTCTTCTTTAACAGACAATTTCTATAGTTTATATTACAAAGAGTGGCAAGGGCAATTATCATTTTAAAAACTGAGCAGAGCAAAGCTTCTGTAATGAGCAGCGCTACCGTTCACTCGCCCAGATGCTTGTTGATGGAGGGAGAAACTGAGCCTACCTTTCTGTTCTGGAGAGCAATTATGACTTGTAAAATAATACGGAGAAATTGCCATTCAATAGGAAACCGAGGGAATCATAGCATGGAGAAACACAAAGGAGAACGATTCTGCACAAAAGATAATTTACTTTATCAAAACTCCCTATTGTGGGTAGAAAAAGGATTTGCCAGAACTGTCAGAAAGTACAGCAATATTTTTTGAGGGAAAAATAATTTTCTCCTATTCACATTCGGAAAGTTAGCGTCAGAATCTCTACAGTGAGCAGTCTTTCTCTGAAAGTAGAAAGCAAGGAACCATGGGTAAAGGATGGATGGAAGGATATCCCACAGATGTTCTAGAATACACGCTTGCACACACAAAAAAAAAAAACAAGCAATCGCCACAAACATACTCAGGTTTAAAGTCCAGAATTCAAGGAAGGGAGAGAGGGAAGGGGAGGGAAGAGGAAGGAGGGAAGGAGGAAGAAAATAAGGAAGGAACGACAGGACTACTCTTTAGAATAAACCATCAGTACCAAGTAAGAGGTGGCCACCCTCATGGACTTCAAAGACCTTGAGAGAGCGGTGTCAGTGTCTCTGTTGCAATGCTGGATGAACACAGCATGAAACTACCAGGCTAGGTACTTAAGCTTCTATTTGCAGCCCTGAAAGCCACAGCCAGACTAAATCCCTCCTATTGCTTCCTCTCTGACTTGGAAATGATACCATTTGCCTGTCAAAAATGCTTTGGGCTTCAGGCAGTGATGGTAAGTGCTCTAGTTTGAAGTATTAAACATTACAGGACACGGCACAAGCTAGAGGCTGGCTGACCCTTGCTGACGTCGCTTCCCCGCCACTGACATGCTCACAAGTCATGCCACTCCCCCTGGGACTAGGATTGCCAAAGAAGACGTCCAGAGATCGCTCTCTGTTTCCCATGCATGGTGTTTCTTCCCACGGTGGCTGTGATAAGGATGGCACAGTGGATACAGAGAATGTATGCTCTTTAAGAAGGAGGAACAAGTATTGAATATAAACATCGTGTCTAGGTCTTTCATACAAATCCATTCGTATTCTCTTCCACCTCCCTGCTGCCCCCACTTCAGACATCCTCCTCCTCCTCTCTCATTCTCGCTTTGGTTTTTCTTCTGTTTTACACACACACACTTATTCTTAACCCTAGTTTCTTAATTTGAATATAAAAGATAATGTCATATTTATGCACAGGAACACTGCAGAATGTTCCATCTCAATGAAGAGATTTGAACCAATGGATTGTGATGTGAATGAATGCTCACTTAGCTCAATCACCTACCAGATGTTTGAACCCCCCTACAAAACAGGCACAGCTGCCTCACATCCACTATCCTAGGCGCCTGTTGCATTCGCAAACTTTTAATTATTTCAAAGTTACCTTGTACACTAAATTAAAATCCGACTCTGCATAGCTTTCTTTCCCAAGTATAGTTGTGCACTTCAGAAACAACATAAATATCCAATCTCTTGCCTTCGTTTCTGCCTCTTGACGTATCTAATAGCAATCATCTGCCTCACCGAAACTCTACAAAGAACAGGACTTCTTCAAAGTTTTGCTGCTCTGAGAAACTTTGCTCTGACTTTTCCAAGTGTGGCCCAGCTTTGGCAGCCCTGGGGGATTTTTAAAGAAAGGATCTTGTTTCAAGAGTAAAATGTTCTTTCCTAGGACACATTCAGATAAATGAACTTAGAAGAAGCGCATAGAAGCTTATAGATGGGTCAAGACAATAATGGGTAGAGGCTCGGTTTCCATCTCAAGTAGCAGGAAGCAAAAATTATGCAGGGTAGAGCAGGGAAGCAACTGTGAGGCAAGAGAGCTGCAGATTGCATATGTGAAGGGGATGGATATAAAGGCTGCAGTGATGGTTTGGATGCAGAAAAATGGTCAACAGAAGCAAAAGATGTCTAATATATTAAATGTTCTGTTATTTTCTGCAGCTCCTAGACACCATGACAGCCTTTGCTTAGCCAAGCATTCTTGGAATGCTTTTGCAATGCCTGCTTTTTTTTTTTTTAATTCCCCCCACTCCCCTGGAATCAGAAACTCAGGCTAAGGAAGCTTGACAAGGACCTTGTCCTCAAGGAACTGATGTCACAGTGCAGAGCACCGAGAATCCCTGAGTTAATGATTCAGGTCAGCAATAATGGTAGTACTTTGCAGATAAATAAAGTCATTTGCTGTCTGTTTTTCTTACATCAACTTAACTCTCGATCTTCCAATTTTTTTCCTAAGATACATTATTACATTAGTCCCTAAAAATACAATGTCATTTGAAGAGTTCAATTAAATAATAGAATATACTAGTTATGAAGCAGTTATTCAACTAAGGCATGGGTTATTTTTATTATACACTTTATCATCAGCTGTTTTGTGTTTTTCACGCACTAGAAGTTTGTTTCCAGCAATACCGTGATGATGTGGGTGGTGATGTATGCTGTGAATGTTTTATTGCCACTGGTTAATAAAGACACTGCTTTCAGCCAGTGGCTAAACAGAATATAGCCAAGCTGGAAAAGATATATAGAGAGAGAGTAGGCAGAGTCAGGAAGAAGCCACGTAGCCACTGCTGAGGACAGAAGCCTCCACTGGAGCTCACAGAAACTTTGCCTATAGGGCCATGACCTTGTGGTGATGCACAGATTAATGGAGATGGGTTAGTTTAGGATATAAGAGCAAACTAGAAATATGCTTAAGCTATTGGCCAAACAATATTGCAAATAATATGGTTTCTGTGTGATTATTTTGGGTCTAAGAAGCCTGGGATGAACTAACAGCCTTCCCCAGCAAATTGGCATGCCAAGGTGGTCTGAAACGTTTGGGGTTGATGCCCACCACCCACTTCAGGTCTGGATGCTTATGTGCCCACACGAGGTTAGCAGAAAAGTAGCTGAGACCATGCCCACAGCTCAGTGGCCCCTGCCTGGCCAAGTGGCGGAGTTGGGTCTGCTAGGCGTGCACAGGCAGGAGAGCATGGTGGATTCCTGCTGCCATACACAGAGATATTTCCAGGTCAGGCAGTGTGCTGCATGGCAGATTTAGCTGTTACTCGGATAAAAAGGGTTTATGTTCCTTCTCAGACTTAAAGTGATGAGCACGGCTCCTACCTGGCAGTCCCAGAGCTGACAGTAATGGTACCTCTGCTATATTGAAAGGCGGAGAGAGGTAGAGCCAGCATTCAGAGCTGCTGTAACCAAGCTACTTACCATTTTAAGAAGCTGTCCTGGTCAGAAAAAGATTACAGATACACAATTAAGACAAATTCAGATTTTTTTTTAAAAAAAGACCTCTATATGGGTCACAATGTTTTTTAAAAGTGTATGTAGGCTTGGGAGAGAGAAAAATAAAAGAGTATAGAGAGTTATATAAAAATAAATGGTTTTTTAAAAAAATAAAGCCAAGTCTTTAAAGAGACAGAGTAAAGACAGTCCTAATAGATAAAAAGATTAAAAAAATAAGACACATAAATATGGAATGTGCACAGAGTCTGGATTATGCATAATATTGTGTTTTCTTTGAATTTTTTGACTGTGAAATAGCTAAGTACAGAGAGACATTTCATTGTATGGGCTTCTAAGCTAAACCAACATATATACTTTAAGGATATGTTGCTTTAGAAAAGAGGTTTTATTTTTGTTTCCATAGAAGTTAAGAACCTATGGATTCCTTCCAGACTAATGTGGTTTGATGGACCAAGATCCTCCCCGAAAGGTCACCATAAACACCCCCAAAAAAATTATTTCATACAACAAAAAGTAGGAAGCAGTTTGGAGAAAACAAGCCCAAATCCCCAAATATTGTCTATAAATGCTTACATTTAAAGGGGGACAATCTATAGAGATGGATTCTTTACATTGATATGGTTTAGTGATACAAATTTAAGGTCGATTTTATTATATGCATATTTCTGCTCTTTATCAAGGTATTGTGTTTATGCAGTTCATTTAAAATGTAATGTATAATTAAGAAATATATGTTACTAGAGGGTCATCTATAATAATCAAGCTTGTAGGCATGCTGGGTTTTCTAGATAAATGGAGATATACTTTAGATAGCTAGATAATCTTCAACCCTTTCAAAGGCCTACAGAGTATGGCATTTAAAATGTTTTAAGAACTTAGACTTTTTATGACTTTGAGACACTTCTGCTCCTGGCAGCATCAAAAACTTCAAGAGGAAGATGGGCAACAAAGAGGCTCCTTGTGGAGTTCATTAGCCATTTGGGCAAAAAACTGCTCTTGCCTAGACTGCTTGATGTTATGCTGTATGAACTGGATATGCAGGACCCACAGAAAAATAACTGCTGAACTTGCCTAAACGTGATGGTCCTTCAGGGTTCCTGCTTCATGAAAGAGACTGTCAGACATTCTGCAGGACACAGAAGGAAGTGTCTGACAAACTGCCGATATAGGAGGAACTATCTCTGAAATTTCCTTCTTCGTGGAAAGTCTGCCAGATACTATAGGCCTGTAGGCTGAAGATAGATACCCCAACAGTACAGGAGAACTTTGGGTGACTGTCCAGGCAGTGAGATGTCTCTGTCAATTCTAGAGTTTTGGAAGTTGCTTACAATGCACTTATTGTTTACTTAGGTGATATTATATCCTTCTGAAGTCTTTGATGGAGTTGAAGAATAAATAGTTATGGTTTTCCTTAGTTATGATAAAAAGTAAAATAGATATAAATATTGTAACTTTAATTCTCACTTGATACTTTTGTTTATGTAATCTTGCTATGCTAAAGTTAAAAATCTTCCTTTTTATTTAGACAGAAAAAGGGAGGTGATGTATGGTGTGACTATGTTTTATTGTCATTGGTTAATAAAGAAACTGCTTTCAGCCAATGGCTTAACAGAATATAGCCAAGCTGGAAAAGATAGGGAGAGTAGACAGAGTCAGGGAGAAGCCATGTAGCTGCCACCAGGGACAGAAGCCTCCCCTGAAGCCCACAGAAACTTTGCCAGTAGGCTATGACCTCATGGTGGTGTACAGATTAATGGAGATGGGTTAGTTTAGAATATAAGAGCATGCTAGAAACATGCTTAAGCTATTGGCTAAACAGTATTGCAAATAATATGGTTTCTGTGTGATTCTGTCAGGTCTAAGAAGCCGTAACGAACTAACAGTCTCCTCCAACACTGTGAGGAGAAGAAAGTTTGGGAGGGGCCTTATTGATCTTCCATTCCATCTCTTTTGCAACTCAATCATCTGCTTGCAAGGAATCCAAAGCGAATTAATATTGGTGTCTGAGGCAGAGGTCATATGCAGATGTCTGAAACCATGCTTCCCCACACAGCTATTAGCAGAGAAGCAAGTCTGATCCAAGCACCAGGTATTCCCAACTCCCAGGTTTAGATGTGACCAGACATGGCCTCCAGGTGGAAGCTCTAAGCCCACAGAACAGCCATTTGGACCAGTGATTCAGAGAGCTATAAAGAAGCAATGTTTCCCTCTAGCCAGCAACTCTGTTCTTACTAAAACAAAAGACTTCCGAAGCTACATTTACCCATAAAAGGCTCCACCCTCATCCCCTTTTTGTCCTTTCTCTTTACTTCCCACTCACTCCCCGCCCTAACCTATCCCTGAGAGCCTCCTCCAGACTCCTCTTATCAATGCATTCTTCTGTCGTGTAATTCTACTCATTTCAGACTCGAATGCCAGTGCCTTGTGGTGCCTGTTGAATTAGTGAACCGCTACAGAGAGTAAGAGATACCTGACTCAGGATCCATTGAGGGAGAAACATTCCCTCTGCTTCTCCCAGAGAGCCTAAAGAGAAAACCTCCTTGACACCACACACACACACACACACACACACACACATGCATTTCTAAAAACACAAACTTATCTATTTCCACTGTAAATTCACATTACTTCAGTTAAAATAAATGACACTACATTCTTTGTAAATGTGTTGGTTTGAATACAAATGGTCCTCATAGGCTCATGTATTTGAATACTTGGTTCCCATTGGGCAGACTGCTTGGAAAAGGCTAGGAGGTGTGATCTTGTTGGAGATGTATCATGGAGGGGGGCCATGAGGCTTCAAGACTCATGCAATTCCCACCGTGCCCCCTGCCTCCTGCTAGGTGATGTAGGTGAGTCTTCTTTCTATGTGTTGCTTTCATTGGTCAATTAATAAAGAAACTGCTTGGCCTGATAGGTCAGAACATAGGTGTGTGGAGTAGACAGAACAGAATGCTGGGAAGAAGGCAATGAGTCAGTTGCCATGACTCTCCTCTCTGAGACAGACACAGGTTAGAATCTTTCCTGGTAAGCCACCACCTCGTGGTGCTACACAGATTACTAAATATGGGTTAAAGCAAGATGTGAGAATTAGCCAATAAGAGGCTGAAACTAATGGGCCAGGCAGTGTTTAAATGAATACAGTTTCTGTGTAATTATGCTGGGTAAAGCTAGCCAGGAGCTGGGTGGTGGGAAGAGGCCTGTGGCTTCTTCTACAGCTAGGGGTCAAGATGTGAGCTCTCAGCCATTCCTGTTGTCCTGCCTTTGTCCTACCATCATAGACTCTAATCCTCTGAAACCAAAAGTCCAATTAAATGCTTCCTTTTTTTTTTTTTTTTTTTTTTTGGTTTTTCAAGACAGGGTTTCTCTGCAGCTTTTTTAGAGCCTGTCCTGGAACTAGCTCTTGTAGACCAGGCTGGCCTCGAACTCACAGAGATCTGCCTGCCTCTGCCTCCCGAGTGCTGGGATTAAAGGTGTGCGCCACCACCGCCCAGCTTTAAATGCTTCCTTTTATAAGTTACCTTGGTCATGGTGTTTGATTGCAGCAATAGAAAAGTAGCTAAGACTGTAAAGTAAATATCCTGGTGGTTTAATGTCTTCCTTGGCCCTCCCCAATCCTTGAACCTTCTATCATCAAGCATTCTATGGGCCAAATTGCTTCTCCCATGGGAGAAGTCACATCTATCAGTTCACCTCTTCATTATTAACTCTTTTGTGGGGAAGGAATACTTTGCCAGACTTCTCCTTGACTGAGAAGATTCAAGACAATCCACTGCCCTTCATCCTGTTTCCACAAACCCCAGTGAGCTTCCATTACTCCTTCTGGTTTCCTGTTTCTTGGCTCTTATCCAATGGTCAATGACTACATTCAGTTCCCTGGAGAAAAACATTTACTAATATCAAGCCAATGGGGAATGCCTGACTCTTTCAAGCTGTAGCAGTGTGAATAAATTATCTAGACTATTACCTTGTCTTGATGGATGAAATTTCTAAATAGGTCAGCAGTCCTGGCCCCTTCAACTTCTCTCTACTTCCTCAGTTATATAAAGCAGTCATCAGTTTATACAAGTACATGGAATGGAGTGATAGGTGGGTGGGTGGATGATGGGTGATGATCAGTTCAACTTTCAGCTATAAGTTCAGCAATTAGTACTGGGCCCCTGGTGTTGTGAAACAGTGGAGAATCAAGGCATGTTTCATTACTATAATTAAATATCTAAGTCAGGCTAACTTTATAAGGAAAATAGGTTAATTAAGTTCGCAATTTTAAATGTTATGTATGCAAATAGCATTGTAAAAGTGCTCATAAAAAAATCTTTAGCTGGGTCATCTCATTGTGGCTAATAGTGCTAGATGCACATTAGGGAACAAGCAATACCAACATCAGACATGGAGGCAGAGAAACTAGAGTCCAACAGTCTCTTTTGAGTGCAGCAGCCCCAAGTGACCTGGAGACTTTTCCCTCAAAGACCCAACCTCTAGAATTTCCATACTATATTGCAATACCTCCACCCCAGGGACTATCCTCCCAGCCATAAACCTCGAGGACAAACTTATGGGAAGGCAAATTGCTATGCTTAAAGTTCTCATTGACTTCTTACATGGCCCCTGTCCTAACCCTCAGTCCTTTGTCCTTTGTCATAGGAACCATGGAATTTGCTCACTCTTAATGCTCCAAGAGGCTTATAATGAGTTTCTATCTCCTTTTGCCCTGTGTAACCACAGTCCAAAAGATTCCCAATTATCTTTCTTCAATTTAATTAAGCTCTACCCTTAGTCTCCCTTTCATAAATTTTCTTCTTTGTATATAAAGATGGGTGCCTTAGTTTTCCAATATAAATGCTGCTATGATTCAACCCAAGAGCTATTGACTATGATATAATAATAAGGCCCTGTGATCTCACCATAGGAAAGACATCTGTACCCAGGGATAAATCAGTTAAGATAACCTAGAATTTCCAAGCAAGTCTTTCACTTCATTGTGCCCAAGAAGAATGTATGTTCTGATGCAGGGAAGGGTGAACTGTTTTTGTCTCTTCTTGAACACTTGTGGAGCATTTTTCCATTCGCTCTTTTTAAAAAGACAAACCATTTTCCAAATAATTAAAACAGAGTGATAGAGCAGTTGCCTCTCAAGAGAGCTGAGTTCTGGAGCTAAAGAAATTGTTCAGTGGGGCTGGAGAGATGGCTCGGTGCTTAAGGAGTACATCCTGCTCTTTCTGGGGACCCAAGTTCAGTTCCCAGCCCAGTACTAATTACAGGCAACCACCTGTAGTTCCAGCTCCATAGGAGCCGATGCCCTCTTCTGGCCTCTGCAGGTATCCGCACTCACCTGCACAGACACAAATGCACATTTTTTTTCTTTTTTTTTTTTCATGGTTTATTTTTTTTTATATTTAAAAATTTCCATCTCCTTCCCTCCTCCTCCCCCCTCCCTCCCCTCCTCCTCCCCCTTCCCTTCCCTCCTTCTCCCCCTTCCCTCCCCTCCCCTCCACCCATACCTCCCCTCCCTCCTTCTCAAGTCCAAGGAGCCATCAGGGTTCCCCACTCTATGCTAAGACCAATGTCCTCCCAACTCCCCCCAGGTCCAGGAAGGTGATCGATCAAGCTGAGAAGGCTCCCACAGAGCCCGTCCATGCAGAAGAATCAGAGCCCACATTTTTTAAAGAGGAAGTTGTATATATCCTCTGTAAAAAATCAAACAGACACAAAGGGCTAGTCCAGACCTATGTATTATTTAGCATGCTCCTTATGCATCTCCACAGATTTTTAACTAATCACAAAAAAAACCATGAAAAGTAAACATTTCCCTAAATTATATCTTTCCTTTTCCTTCTTGCCAAGAGTGTTAAAAACAAGTCTTATACTTTCTGCAGAAAAATAATCATCCCAAGAGACAGAAAACACTCTTGACATGTTTACAGAAACAGGTTGCTAATGTAATTCACTGTATCTGGAAGCAAGTAGAAGAACACACTTATCATGCAGGCTGAATAAAGGTTATACGTGTTCTGTGTTTTATTCTTAATCAAATGTTGAGTGTCCTGACAAACTTTTGACAAGACATAAGGACTCATGAGATCTATAGTTCTCAGCGGAAGAGAAGCGATTGCCAAAGTCCTCTTCTCTGGATAAATACCATATCAAGTAGACCGAGAAATCACTAAGTAAAGAAGAAGAGAAAAATATTATAATCTTTCTCCAGGGTAGTGTCTGCAAAATATCACCCTGGGAGTCCCAGACGCACAAATGTACCACAAACGACTAGCGTTGCAGAAGCACTATGACCTGAGCTGCCTGAGAATGAACCACCAAGGAAATAGATGGCCCTGCTATTCACAAAGACATCATTTCATTCTCTGGGCTGCTGCTCACAGATCCTGAAGAAGAAGTGTGTGTGTGTGTGTGTGTGTGTGTGTGTGTGTGTGTGTGTGTGTGTGTGTGTGTGTGTGTTTAAAATTACAGTCACCCTGCCCCGTTCATCTAAAACCATTTCCTTAGAATTTTAAGTTATGATCTCCAATTAAAATGAAACCAGGGACTGCTCACATTGACGAGACTTCTAAAAATAAGACGTGTAAGATGGAGTTGGAGCTTTCCTGCTAAAATATTTACAGACCAAAGAATCTGAGGGAGGTGCTCTTGCTTTCAAAGACCTTACTAGGTAGTGATCAAGTCCTAAGACTTTGTGAGCAGATAAGTTTCTCAGCATAGTTGTGCCCTGACTTCTTTCCATAGAGAAGAAACTTGCAAAACATGTTTGCCTAGAAACAAAAAACAAACACATGTCCTTTATTAAAGGATATTCCATAGATTTCCTTTAAAAACCAGACTCCCTTGCCGGGTTTTGAATGAGTGAGGTTTTGTTGTTGCTGCTGCCGTTACTGTTGTGGTTTCCTATTTCTTTTCATTTTTTATGATTTTTTTTTATTTTGGTTTTCTCTCATCCATTACATCCCAACCGCAGTTTCCCCTCTTTCCACTTTTCCTACCTTTTCTCTCCCCCGGATCCACTCCTCATCTGTGTTCATTGAAAAAGAAGAGCAGACCTCCCAAGGCTATCACTAAACACAGCATAACAAGTTACAATAAGACTAGACATAACACCTCATATCTAGGTTGGAAGAGGCAGTCCAGCAGGAGGAAAAGTGTTCCAAGAGCAGGCAAAAGAGTCAGAAGACACCCCTGCTCCCCTTGTTAGGAGTACCACAAGAACACCAAGCTACACAACCTTAAATTATATACATAGGACCTAGCTCAGACCCATATTGGGTCCATGATTGTCACTTCAATCTCAGTGATCCCCGATGGGCTCTGGTTAGTTCATTATGTGGGCTTTTAAAATATGAATTAATGACAATGCTCTTGAATAGATCTGCTGCCTAAAACAAGGCCCGGGCCTAAAAGAGGCAGGTCTGAAAATTGGTCCCCAGGAAACATATAGAATGAAATAAGCCTCAGAGTTAATGATTATTGGCTTCTATCAATTAACGTGGCATGAAGCGGGACTCTTGAAGTCTTTAATTTTCCTCCCACTTGTGACAGCTGCTCCCAATCAGGCAAACCCACAATCTACCTCTTTAATTGTAAAAGAAGGTTTCCAGGAAGAAACTATGTACTTTACTGAGCCTACTGCAAGGCTGATTGATTAGAACTTCAGAGGTTGAGGAGAAGCTGGAAGATTACAAGATGAGAGCCCAATTATAATTTATCTTGGGTTACCTGTACCCATCCAACGCCATCCCTTGCCCACCTCCATGTCTGACCTAAAAACCTGTGACTAACCAATGGAACATCTTGGAATGTATCAACCTAACAAAACCATCATTTCCATGGGTCGAAAGGCTAAGAATGTTGTCGTCAGACAACATCTGACACCTGTAACTGAGATTCTTTGCTTTTCTGTAACCTCCAGCTTTGTGAAACTGCATCTACACTGGAACGTGGAAGTTGGGGTGACTTAAATCTGTGTTCCCAGGCCATAGTCACTCATATTTGGGTCCAGAATAAGCTATCTTTTGTCCTTTTTGAGACGTAGGCTGTGTTTTGCATCCACATAACTGACCCTGGAATAAAGGACCTCAAAAAGAACAAAAGATGACCTGCCGTTATCCCTAGGCTCCTGTGATAGGCCATGCGACCAGCTCCGGCTCTGCATCATTGGATTCCTCCCCTATTCTAGGCTCTTCCATATTATCTTGCACCTCCCCACAGTCTCCTTTCCAACTTTTTCCTTTTCCTTTGACCCCTCTCTCCACTCACTCCATCATCGTGCTGTCCTTGATACCAGCATCCACATTAGACCATCCTGGGTCACTGTCTGCCTGAACAGTGCTTGTCCAGCATTTAGCTGCTTGGGATTATTGTGTTGGTATCAGTTTGTTTCTCTGTTGTTGAGATAAAACACTAACCAAAACACAGCTGGAGGAGGCAGAGTTTATTGGGTTACATTTTATACACTGAGGGAAGCCAAGCAGGAACTCAAGGAAGGAACCTGAAAGCAAGAACTGAAGCAAGGACCACGAAGGAATGTTGTTCACTAGCTCAGCCTCCACGGCTTCCTTGGCCTGCTTTCTTAACTACTCAGGACTGCTTGCCCATAGGTAGCACCATCCACAGTGGGCTGGGCCCTCATACATCAATCATCGATCAAGAAAATGCCTCATAAACAGGTCCATAGCAGTCTGGTGAAAGCAATTGTCCAGCTGTGGTTCCCTCCTCCCAGGTGACTCTAGTTTGTTTCAAGTTGACAAATAAACAAATGGCAACCAAACAGCTGCCATCATCTGGATTCTGGGCTTGGTGAAACAGAACCTATATATGGTTTGTCTATGATGGTGTCCAGTTGCTTGCAGTCCCACAATGCACAGTGAATAAATGAGTCTTGTCTCTCATCAGCTTTCCTATTTCTATCCTTTTATTCATCAATCTTTAAAAAAAAAAAACTTCAAAAGTACACTGCTAGCAACATTCCTCCAATGGGCTCCACTCCTCTGCCAACAACCACTCCTTGCTGAACTCTTTGACTGCGTTTTGTATCTAGACCTCTACCAAACCAGTGCCCCCAAATCAACCACTAATGGACGAACTCAGTGGCTTCCTCAAGCGTTAAGTTCATTCTCTTGAATGAACATTGCTGACCCATTCCCACTCCCTGTCTCCTTCCCATTCATTGTCTTGACTTTCCTTCCCTCCACCCACTTCTCTGAGCATTTGATCAACAGGATCACCTGCCACCCTTTCCAGCGCTTCCCTCTGGCCTCCTGATGTCTGCTAACGTCTCTCCATGGCTGAGTTTGGGGCTCTTTGCTCTCAAGTATTCGTTTCATCCATGCTTCGTCTTTAGTGCAGGCTCTGTTGAAGTCTGACTCTTCCACGCTACCCTGTGCGACACCACTGCCTTTCAAACAAGCCCAGCCATATGGCTTCAGTGTTAACAAAGCAAAGACAAACAAATAAACCTCGATTTCTGCTGCCTCACAACACCCAATACAAAAGCCATGACTTGCCTCTCAAGGACATGGAGTCTGAGTCATGCATGAAATAAATGTTTCATTGTTGCCTAAAAATGTCTGAGAATTATCTACTTCACATACAGTCTGTGGGTCCTAACAGGGAGGCCAAGGGTGCCTTGACAAGCTAACGCAGAGAAACAGACCCTCGTTTCTCACTTTGTCGCCACTGGTACATTTTTCTTTATGGATGAGTACAAGGATGCTGTAAATTGAACCCAAACCTCTCCCATCATCAAGGATCATTAGAAATAGGAGGTACAAGATACAATAGATCTATGTCTAGATGCCTTTTAAAAATACATAAAGTGTTACTGATCAGTTACCAGGCTCCACAACAGGATCAAAAGGTTGAATCAATAATAATTATACCTTCTGCTTTCAAGGAAGTATTAAATACTTGCAATACGGTTTGAAAGAGTTATTGAATCTTAATATGCTCAAATCATTTGAAAACTTCAGGAAGTTTAAGTTACTATTATAGAAGTTGCATACAATACAGAGCATCAAAAAAGGAAAAGGAAAAGGTTGGCAGTGGTGGTGCATGCCTTTAATCCCAGCACCTGGGAGACAGAGGCAGGTGGATCTCTCTAAATTCAAGGCCAGCCTTGTCTACAGAGTGAGTTTCAGGACAGCCTGGACTACACAAAGAAACCCTGTCTAAAAAATACCCGTTGCAAGCAAGCAGAGAAATACACGTAGTTAGTATGACAAAAGTTATATTTTGTTATGCTGAGGATCATCACACAAGGTTCACACTCTAAGTTCCTGACTAAAGTCCTAGGCCTGTCTCCCCAAGGCTGCTCACCTGTGGCACATACCTTAGCTGAAGATCAGGTCCAGTCTCTAACAGAAGTCTCTGATTCAAGGTTCAGGATCCTGGGGGAGACTGTCCAGCTACAGGGCAGATTAGGGTGGCATCTCTCCAGACGTGCAGAGCAGAACATTGCGCTTAGTCTCTACTTATCGACTGTCCAGTGGCTGTCATGGGGTCTAGGACTGTGTTTGGCTACCTTGAGTGAGTGATGTCACTAAGTTCTGGTCATCAGGTGCAACCTTAGGTATAGTGGGGATCCTGGCTAAGCTAATTTTGCATTTGTAAAAGGTGTTTTTTTACTATGCTTCTTACAACATCAAAAAAAGAAAGGAATAAAGGAATTGTGTCAAAAATTTAGCAACAAGTTGTTTTATCATTGTTTGAAATAAAAACTAGGAAACCGGCTAGACACCCACCACGTGGTGGCGTAAACTGCAGCATATCCTCATGGTGAAGGGTGTTTCTGGCATTAAAATTGGCATTGGGGTTTATTTTATAGCATAAAAAGATTTTTAATGGGGCTGAAGAAATGGCTCAGTGGTTAAGAGCACTGACTTCTCTCTTGGAGTGCTCAGGTTCAGTTTCCAGCACCCACATGGCAGCACACAACTGTCTGTAAGTCTATCCAGGGAATTCATTACTCTCTCGCAGACATACATGCTAATAAAACACCAGTAAATTTTAAAAATTAGAAAACAATTTTTAACAAAGGAGTAGAATATATTAGTTACCTTTCTCCATTGTTTTGATAAATACCATGATCAAAAGCAATTTTTAAAAAAAATTTGTTTAGGCCTCCAGTTCCAGAGTGAGAGTTAATAATGGTCAGTGGGGAGGTGAAAGGAGCAAGAAGCTAAAAAGATCATATCTTTTACCACAAACACAAGCCAGACAATGAACTGGAAGTGGGGCAAGACTATGAAACTTCAAAGCCCACTCCCACTGATATGCTTTCTTCAGGAAAGCTGCACCCCCTAAAGATTCCATAACATCCCCCAAACAGTACCACTAACTGAGCCTATGGGGTGCACTTATTATGCAAACCATCACAATACTACCAAGTGTTGTGTATTTTCTATGTGGAACATATACATATATAAATATTCTGTAAGACAAAACTCTAAAAGCATAATAGCCATTTCATGGACTGTGTACATTGACCTTCATGGGATTATACAAAATTATTTCTATACTTACTTTCTTCTATAAAGAGCATATTTTTAATATTGTCTTTAGTAAAAGGAGACTGTGAGGTCAGTTCTCTTTAAATAAAAAAATGATGGAAAGATAGCTAGAGATGTATAAAAACAAAAGAACTAATGAAAATTACAGCTGTAGAGCACAACTAGGAATCCCATTTCAAAGAAAATATTATCCCAATTGTTTAAATAATGTTCTCTAGCTCCCCGGCATCAGGATGTCAGCAAGATTCCCATGGGAAATGGAAGGACAAATAGTCAAATAGCCATGAAAGCCAAGAGAGAAGCTGGGTGAAGCCTGCTCCAGAGAGGCAAACGAAAGAGTTCAAGCTTGACAAAATGCACTTAGCTCCTGAGGAAACCGAGGACCTGGCTCCTTGTGAGTGCTGTGATGACTGCCCTGGATGAGAGAGAGCAGACTCTCCTCTTACGGAATATTAATATATATGTACAATGCCCTCAACACTAGACAACAGGTTTTTCTTCTGCTGTTGTTGACACATCTTTGTGGTGCTGGCCGTAGAACCCTGGGCCTCCTATATGAGAGGCAAATGCTCCACTGCTGAGCTACACTCCCGGCCCCTAGAAGTGCGCTTTAAGGAAAGAAGATTTAACATTGTGTTGTTTCTGATAGCTACACAGTTTCCTGGTGTTTTAAGCTGTCAGGCCTAATAAGCATTGCCTTCTGTGGTGCTCCTGCATCTTGTCATCCTGAATTCTGCCTTTAAACAATTAACTGTAAGGCAGGGACGCTGCCCTATGCACTTTTCTAATGTGTTTATTTTCTGGGTGGATAGTCACGACTCCATACCTACTATTTAAGGGTAACCCTGTTGGGGTGGCAATGGCCTTGGACATGGCATTCAGCACCACCTGCCACTCTCAGATGATCTGCTTTCCCCCACACCCCAACACTCCCACACCTCACCCCCACCAACCCCATAGTCCTTTCTCTCCTACTCTGTCATCCTGCTATGTTGGTATGTTGCTGCTTGAATTTAGCTACTGTCTACTGTGGTAGTTTCAGGGGTTTTGTCGCCTGTACACATCGTTTTCTCAGAACAGTGAAACAGTGGCCCAACGGCTTCCCCTTTTCATGGTGTCAAATGAACCATGAGCTAAGCCGTAAGCTGTTCAGGCTCACATTGGGCCTGGTGTTTCTTTTCCAAGTTTCTACATCTTGCTTGTTTGCCAACTGATCTAGGAGCTTGGTGGAGCCAATCAGCTTCCACTGTTTTGAGAGCTTCGGTGTGAAAACCTTTGTAGGGTATCTCAGCTGTGTGTACCATCGCCTCTGTTACATAGAGACTCTAGGCTGTCCAGATAGGAGTACCAAAACTCTTCTCAATGGGATGCTCAAACCCTTGCTTTTCTCCCTGGAGTGTGATGGGTTTTCCAGCCTAAATGCATTGTCCAGATTCCATATAGGCCCTGTTAAAACCAGTAGGATGAAAGCAACTCGGAAGTAATTTCTTCTAGACCCACAGAGTCTCAAAGAACCCCGGTGAGGGTAGCTTCTCAAGGTTAGGAAAGGTCCAGACCCCCGCCAAGGTCTAAGACTCCAAGCACACTGGAAATAGAAGGTGAAAACTTGATTTCAAGTGGGGTAAGCTTTTTTAAATATTTATGTTTCGAGAACTAATATCTGAAGCAATGCATTTTAAAATTTGTGCTTCTCATGTCAAATGCTCAAGATTTTCAAATATTCATTCAAAATTCCCCATTGGCCCGTTGCATAATGAATATATTCTTAGATTCTCCTTGTGTGTTCCTGTGTCTGTATAGCCTAATTTGGAGATGATCTCAAAAGTCTGAATCTGAAGTCCTTGAATGCAAGCGAGAACAAGGTCACATGGCCCTCCTCACACCCTCACAGACAATATGGGCCTGTATTCTGAGAAAATGAATGTGTGGCACCTACCTCAGCATCCAGAGCATACAAAGTGCCAGCTCCAATGGCAATTAGCTCTCGTTCCCATAACATAATAAAACAAATATGTAAATCACACCTGAAGGTTTGTGTTTAAACATCCAAATCCCAAGGTGATCTCTCCATCTATTAACTTCTAATAATCGCTATTATGTTAAATGTGAGTTGATTGTGCCACTTGTTTAACACCTGCCTACCTATGTTTGCTCTTTGTTTTTACAAGTAACATTGAGACTTTAATTCCAGAGCAGAAATTCTTAACCTGGTATTATAAGCCCCATGCCTCAGTGGTTCTTATCCTAAGGGTCGTGACCCCTATGGAATCACATATCAGATATTTACATTGCAATTCATAATAGTATCAAAATTACTATTGCAACAAAATAATGTTATAGTTGGGGGGGTCACCACAACATGAGGAACTGTATTAAAGGGCCGCAGCCTTAGGAAGGTTGAGAACCAATGCCCTAGAGGGATGAAGAATGCCATAAAATTCAACCCAAGATTGAGAATCTCTGCATGAGTCTAGCTTTTCCTTAGCATGGTATCAAAAGCACTTACAAGATTTTCGAAAGGACACACAGTCCCGAAATTAATAGTCATCTATGCAGACAACCATGCCCAGCCACCCTCAGCTGTGCATGGACAGTCTCCCAGGACACCAAGTGCTTTATGACCAAGTTCGCGCCAGGAGGTCATCCAAGGAGGAAGCATACACAATCTGCTTGGCCACCATGTTCGATTCCTGCGGCTGCATTAACAAAGTGCTCAAACTAGAGGGTTTCAAACCACAGAAGCCTGGCCCCCAGTTCTAGATGCTGTGTGTCTGAATTCAGGTTGTCACCAAGGCCAAGTTCCCTCCAAAGCCTTGGGGCAGGAGTGAGGAAGTGCGGAGCTCATTCTCCTCTCTTCCAGAGGCTAGTAGCCACCAAGGATGCCTCGTATGAAGAAATAAAACTATTCCGTGTTTTTTGTCTTCATATGTCCACCTGCCTATATATATTTGCCTACACAGAGTATCCTAAGTGTACTCTTCCTACAAGATGCCAGTCATGTTTCAATCGAGAATTGTTTAAAGGGCTAACTCGGAAGCCATTAGTTAAGATGGCTGCCCTGTGCTTCTGCTGTTCCTATGTCGGAGAGTGAAAACAACACATTGTAAGCAAGAAAAATGAAGCTTACACTTAACCAATCAGAAATGGACAGCTAACCTCCTCTAAATTGACTCCAAAGCCACAGCATCCCTTAACCTATGAGATGCTTTCTCCCTCTCAGTTTTCCTCACTCCTCCTATTCCCCTATGATTTGATGCTGTCTGGTTCATAGATAGCTGTTCAGATAAAGTTTTTAAGATATTAATGTCCCTAAGTATGCCAACACATTGGATACTGAGAAGAGCTGGGCCTCTCATTTTCTACACAGTTCACACAATGGCCGCAGAATGAAAATCATAAATAGGATCCAAAAAGATTATCCTTTAGGAAGCCCACGGTATTCCAATGAAACCTCATTGTGATGACTTTCACCAAATCAGAACTTATTCCGTGCTATTGGGGATTAGGATTTTAGCTTATCTAAAGCAGGGGACAGCCGGGCGGTGGTAGCGCACGCCTTTAATCCCAGCACTCGGGAGGCAGAGGCAGGTGGATCTCTGTGAGTTCGAGGCCAGCCTGGTCTACAAGAGCTAGTTCCAGGACAGGCTCTAAAAAAGCTGCAGAGAAACCCTGTCTCGAAAAACCAAAAAAAGAAAAAAGAAAAAAAAAAAGCAGGGGACATAATTCACCCATAACAGGCTCTATTCTTCCATCAATCTTGCTTCTTAAAAAAAAAATGAAGAGGCAACAAGCATGTTAGTTTGTTTGTTTTTCTTTATAGACTTCCATCTTTGCTCTTCCCAAACCCTTTCCACCTATGAAAACACTGGTGATCAGATTGGGAAACGTGTGTGGTAGTGCAACCCGTGGACACCAACTCAAAGACTAAATGCAAGTGTGCCCTAGTGTAGCACCGTTCTTCTGTGATTATTGAGCAGACATAGTATCCAAGAGACAGGTGTTGCCTGCAGAGAAAAGATGCTCATGAAATAATATAGTGGGCCAGGCAGGATCACACACTTCGTTTATCACCTACAGGGACATAACCACAATAAGAACAACACTTTAAAAAAAAAGCTCTTTAAAAAAAAACCAGAAGTTTGAAAAGTTAGAGTCAAGTGCTTGAAGTTCTAAAATTGGTTTGATTGTTTCTATTTTTACTCAGCTCATAAAAATAACATTTTTCGATTTCAATATTCTGCCTTTTGGTTATTACAATTTCATATTAGAAAATGCAATTATGTAAAATATATGTGACACAGTGCAATACTAATAATCTCCCTAAAAACGTGAACATACACATGGATTATGAAAAAAGAAAGCCCTCGAGCACAGATGGACCGTGTGTCCATGTGTCCATAGATCACAGGCCAACTCTGGGGTGTGATTCTCCAGAGACATCACCTTGTTTTTTGAGGCAGAGGGTCTCTCTGAGACCTCAGGCTCACCAGTTACACCAGACTGGCTAGCCAGCAGACTCTAGGGATCAGCCTGTCGCCCCTTCCCCAGTTCTGGGATTACGGGTGTACACTGGCACAAGTGACGTTTCCTATGGGGGCTGGGATCAAACTTGGTTCCTCACGCTTGTACAGCAAGATGTACCAAGCTATTGACTAAGCCATGGCCTTACTCACTCCCAAGACTACCTTAAATGAAATCAACATTACTATTTCATGTTAGACAAAATATTAAATAGCTTAAATTTTTTAATTCCACAAGCATTAGAAAGATTTTACTCAGCAATTTTTTTAAAAAACTATTTATGATTCATTTCCAAGATCCTGCCCTACTGCAGTTACTCTCAATAAACTTTTTGTGCTTGCCCTTCGTATGTGTGTGGGGTGTGTGCGTGTGTGTGTGTGTGTGTGTGTGTGTGTGTATTTTGTACTTAAGAGTTTCTCAATGCATTAGAAGGCATGAAGAGCTGAATTTTTCATTATCTCTATGATTTACATATGGAATTAGAATAATCAATGAGATCTATAAAAATTGAAGGGCAGAACAAAGGACAACTTTATTTTACTTTATGTATATTACTTCACAATCTATATAGACTAATCTTTCATGAGTCATGCAAGAAGCTATCTGGGACACTAGGAAGGGCACAGATCTGCTTACAGTTGGGTGTGGGAGCAGGTGACTGGAGATGTCTACACTCTCATAACTAAAAGACTTAATCAAATATTTGAACCTAGATAAACCACGAAAGGAGCATCAACCAGCATGTCTCTTTCTCAGTCCCTGTGTGAGCTCAAGGAACACTCTATTTTATATGCAATGTACATTCAGATTTCTATAGCCATACTTGCATTTTATAGAGCATTTCTAGATGAAACAAGTTCTTAGCTCTAATGTATAATTAGCCCCAGAAAGCCACAGCAAAAGTTGACCAGAAAGGTAAATTTTGCCAGGCATTTGGCCCTCTATTCTGCCCTTCAAATTTGTATTATTCTTCCAAATCTTATGCTTTATGTTGTTGACAATAACTTTGCTATTTCAAAAATAACTTTTAAGTTGGTAGATATTTTAAAAAGAAAAAGGTGAGACTATGAAAAGATATCACCAAAATTATATATTTTTATAAAACACATACCTGACTTTATTCAAAATATGATGAGTTGGTACATTCAATTAGGGCAGAAAATGAAATTCTTAGTGTCTTGAAAACTAAAGTTCCAAATCACTGTAAGATTATCACCAATTCAGGCAAAGAGAAGAAATACCAATACAAGCTAAACTTTACTTTTTAGCTTTGAAATTCTTTCTTTCTTTTTTGAGATTATATGTATAGTATTTCCCCTCCGTTTTCTCTCTCTAGATCTTCCCATGCATCCTTCATTTCTCTCTTTCAGATTCGTGACCTCTTGTCTTATTAATTGTTGTTACATACATACATACACACACATACACACACAGATGCATATCCCAAATTGCATAAATACAACCTGACAAGTCTGTATAATATTATTGTATGTATGTTTTCAGGAACGACCATTTGGCACTGGTAAGCAATCAAGGCGCTCCTCCCCAGGGAAGCCCGTCTCTCCTGCTCTCAACATTCCTTAGTTCCCTGTAATTCCTTGTGTAAAGCTGAGGCCTTATGAGGTTTTCCCATCCACATAATCATGTCTATTGCTTAAACTTTATTTTTAAAATGGAAACGTAGCCATTGTTACATCATTATAAGAAAGAACAGACCAAACTCCAGAAGTGTGGTATTTTCCAGGCTCAAAACTCTTTACTGCCGTAGAAGAAAGACATTTTTAAAAATCAATTGTATGACCAGTTTGCAATAAATTTTACTTAGAATTAGACATGACTCAATTTACCATGACTTCTGCATCTCCAGAAGCCCAGTAGGCGCTTAGCTATTAAGATGAACTCAAGCATATCGCTCTTTTGTTAACCATTAATGGCCCCATTCCGCCAAAATCTAATTCCCACAGCTGCCAACGACAGCACTTCACTTGTCTCCCGGATGCAGTGCTGCCGCCTGATGGAGTCACAAGCCCTGGAACTCACCTTCAACTAACAGCCATCACACAGAGCGGAGCCCTTAGCCCCCTGATAGGCAGATCAAAAGCACTAACCCAGTACAATGGCACCAAAAGAATGGCTCACAACACTGTTATGTCAACAGATTGCCAGTCCTACTGTTGACGTGATCACTAAGGGGTGGGAAGGCAAGCCAGTCCCCCTGAATCCTCTCAACCTAGAAAGCCAAACAAATACAAACATGACAACCAGCCACTCGGCTCACGTTCCTCTGATGTCTCGATGTGTTGGAGATTTTACAGGGATTATTATATTTGCTCATAACAATATGGAAAATAGGGACGTACTATGATCAACTTTGTAAATGAGATCCCTGAAGGTCAGCAGAGTGAACTAACTTCAGTATCGCACAATCACGACAGAGATTTGCACAGTCCCGCTCCAGACCTTCCGTAGAAGAACATGGAATGATTTCATTATAGTTTTTAAAAACTCAAAGAACGGCAATATAAATTTTTATGAAACCTATTTGTGCATAAATGCACACAGCCATTGATTGAAGATTCAAAATGAAGTACTCAGAGGCATTTACAAGGTCTCTGATCACTCTAGAGGATACAGGGACAAAATAGTTCCTTTTATGTACTGTAATTTCACTTTTTCTACAATTATTTTAGCAAATTGTTTTGACAGTGAAAACTAAAGCTACTTTAGTACTAAAAACAGAGTCAACATTATCAGTGGAGATGACATTTTAACAAAGCTAGAGAAAAAAGGAAACCCTGAGAGCCTAGAAGAAAAACTATGAGATAATTATTTAACGTGACACTGTCTCTGAGTTCTATAGCTGCATTTTATTTTATTTATTTATTACGTATACGGTGTTCTGCCTGCATGTATGCCTATATGCCAGAAGAGGGCACCAGATCTTATTATAGGTACCTGGGAGGCACCATGGGGTTGCTGGGAATTGAACTCAGGACCTCTGGAAGAACAGCCAGTGCTCTCAACCTCTGAGCCATCTCTCCAGCCCTATAGCTGCATTTAAAATGGATCCTTGTATTGTCTTAGTTCTTGGGCTGTCGTACAAAATACCATAAGCTGAGGAACTGGCTTCTTACAGTAACAGAAATCTGTTTCCCACAGGTAGGGGGGTTGCAAAGTCCAAACCAGGGCACTGGAAGACTCAGTGTCCAGTGAGGCCCCTCCTTCATACACCAGGGCACTGGAAGACTCAGTGTCCAGTGAGGCCCCTCCTTCATAAACCAGGGCACTGGAAGACTCAGTGTCCAGTGAGGCCCCTCCTTCATACACCAGGGCACTGGAAGACTCAGTGTCCAGTGAGGCCCCTCCTTCATACACCAGGGCACTGGAAGACTCAGTGTCCAGTGAGGCCCCTCCTTCATACATGGTGTTGTCACTGTGTCCTTGACAGTGGATGGAGCAAGACAGCTTTCCAGGAACTCTTATATAAGGTCACTGCGTTTTATGACTTAATTACACATGTGCGCAAAGGCTCCACTGTCTACTCTCCTCATTTTGAGATTTGGGACTTCCACATATGGATTTTGAAGAGATACAAGTGTTTGCATTACACATATCTATTAGAGAATGAAATATTTCTGAAAGGACACTTTATTCACTTCTTCAGTAAGAGTCAGTGTTTTTATAATTCATGACCCAAAACATATTTATTATTAGGGCTAGGCATGCTAGAAGTAGATTCTATTCATCATAACAAGTTAGTAATATTGCTGAGCAAGAATGACCATAAACTCTGACCCCTCCTCATCACATGCCAGGAAATCATATGTTCCCGTATCTGTATCTCTCAAAAGCATAGTATTCAGTCCGTCAGCATGCAAGAAAGGGGTTTGTAAATCTAAGAACAGTCGCCAAGCCTCCCATCACCTGCTGGGTATGTACTTTCTTCCTGAAGCCTCTGTACTTTTAACTGACTGAAATCCATACCAGTTATAACTATAGGTATCATGTAATATAACTCATTCCATTTTAATAATCCTTGATACACATCCTGTGTACACATGATAACTTACTAAAACAGAATATAGAAATAAAAGTCAAGCACCCTGTATTTTTGTGTGGCCCTGGCTTGGTTATGCTCATCTTGTTCTTTTGGTCATCAGCCTAGCGATAATCTTTCATACACATGTGTACATACATACATATAATTATGTCTTGGGGGATGTTGGAGTTTTGTTACTGTTTTGTTTTGTTTTGCTGTTGCTCCCAGGGTGGGAATTGGGTGGCTCATCATTGGTACATTGTGCTTTCTGTATGATCTGTGAATGGAGAGCCTCTAGCTAGTGAATAGTAATTCATGAAAAAGGGTTGGCGGTTCGAGTCATTCAGTGACTATCACGGGGAAAAGTTCGAAAGGGACGAACCAAGGATTTAGTCATTTGCAGGATCCAACTGATCACATCAACAAAGTGCAAACCTGTACTACATGAGATGCCTGGGAAGGACAGGGCCATGGCTTATACTACTCCAGAACGTACATTAAGATTTCACGTCCCTTGTTTGCTAAAAAGAGAATCTGTACGATGTCAGGAAATAGTAAATGGGGACACACACTGGCAATGTTAAAAAAATTGCTAATAGATATAAAAAATTGGCAAGTTTTGAAGGGGAATAGGTGCTGTTTGGAATCACCTTGGAAACAAGGGGTGGTGGGGAAGGTATCACATGCAATGCCACCCACCTGGCAAGGTTCATTTTTATCCCCTTGATAGGGACTATTTTATTCACTAGAAACATGATGTATCTCTATCACCCAGTAATCTTTAGACCTATTTATAAATAGTGTCCATTTCCCACTACTACTGTTATGATCTGTGTGTTCCTGCTCTAGACCGACCCAAACCATCTAAATCTTCTGTGCTTAACCTCTTGGGTTTTAAGGTGATGGACAGAGAAGCAAAGGCCTTGTGCATGCTGACCAAGTGTTCCCTGCTGAGCTAGATCTCCATCTCACAGTTTATTTTTTGAGATAGGATCTCGCTTAGTTCCCCAAGCGGGCCTTGAACATTTAATCCTCTTGCCTTTGCCTCTTACGTAGTTGGAAACACAATACAGCACACCAAGTCTAGCTATACTATTTTTTTATTTTGGATTTTATATCCAAGCCATGGCTACTAAGTCACAGGACCTCTGCCCTTGCCCGGATATAATTAACGGCTCCCCCTTTCTTCACTCCCTAGAGCGCTGCACTAAGAGAATATGCTGAATTTAACAACCTGTTCCGGAAGGCTGGGGAATTACAGAGGAACGATAACACACGCACTAAGCTTCTAGAACACTCAAGGGTTATTTGGCTGTTTCCATTCCCATGAGTTTCTCCCTGACTGTTGTCCCTGCAGAGCTCACACCGCTGTCTCTGGCAAAGCTCATCAACCCCAGCCCCACCAATTACCTCCGTCACATCTTATTTCCAGTAACTCCACAGCTTCAGTCCCGTCCAGAGAAGGCTGAACCACGACAAGCACTCTCAGCCCTGTCTATCAGGCCTCTCCCATTAAGGGCCAACAGGCTTGCTCCTGGCCAAGGGACTTGACTTCCCTAAGTTAAAAGAGGCTTTGACATGTTTTTTTTAAGGAGTTCAGCCATTGAGTCTGGATTTCCAACCCCATCGGGAGTCTAACTAGCCAGAGCTTTGAAAGTCCTTCCTGAACATGATTCCAGACTGACTTTCTAGCCGGCCATCCGTTCAGTCCACAAATCCAGGAGGGGAGTTGAGGCAACTGCACATTTCCCCATTGCTGAGCAATGTTGGTCCTTCTCTTTTCCTGTATTAGCATATGCGACATTCATAAATGACATTCCAAAAACTATTCTAGTGCAGAGGCAAAGTGTGTTATTAACACATAGCAAATTAAATGTTATTTAATCACCAGTCTAGAAACACTTTTTTTTTTTCCTGAGTATTTCTAGCAGCTAAGATAACAGACTTCAGTACTTTCAAGCTTATTTTTATTTTTAATTGCCTGTGTATGTGTGTGTGTGCGCACGCACAGGTGCATGCATGCATGCATGCATGCATGCATGGGTGTGCACTTCTGCCTGTACCTGCCTTCTGCACACAGGCCCCTTAGTGGCCCCTGACAGCTCCATCCTCTTCCTTCCTCACAGCCCTTACGCCCTGAGCAGGTCTTGAGTTGACAGAGAGTTGAGATTCCAGCCTCACTCAGAAACTGTGACTGCTTCTTCGTCCTTCCCATTTAAGTCACTGCTGCAGAGGAAACAGGGAGGCCAGTGATTAAGCCCTCTAGCTATTAACTTCATAATCTGGCCGCTAAATCCTTTTAACGGCCCTGAGCTTCAACTCAGAAACATCCTTATTTCCAGCTGGGCTATCATCCCAGGCCATTTCCCTTTCTAAATTGCTGCTACATTTCCCCCCGCATGCCTGCCTATACAGGACCCAGGTCGTAGTAAATCTACTCGCAGTATAAGGAACATCACACAGATAATGAATTTTACCAGTATCAGGTAATAACTGTCAATCATAGCCACTCCATTATCCTCACACTGGCTACATAAAATAAATTAACACATTTGCTAGTGTTCTCATAGATTGTGTTATTTTTATTATGGTTATTCTTGGGCTATGTATGAGGAAAGGACAGGGCAGAGCATGTAATTTCTTCTTTCATGAATATATGATTATATATTTGAAAAAAAAATCCTAGATCGTTTGGGTATTGCTGTTGAGAAAGAATCTAGTCTGAAAGAAGTTTATGTTTAATGCTTTGCAAAGCAATTTTCCCCATAGAATTTCAAGCAGAAGAGCAAACCTCATTAGCGATTCAGATATTAGAACTCTTGGAGGTTGTTAATTACAGGAAGGCCTCCCCACCAGCTTTGGACCCAACTTCCTGTTGCTTCCTAACACACCAGTTTTAAGAAATGGAGCTATAAGTCTCCCCTCTTTGAGTTTCCATAGAAAATCATCAGCAATGCTCTTTAAGCGATGCTCTATATGAGAGGGAAGATGGTGGCGGCAGTGGGCTCTGTTGGCCCCAACAAGCCCCTTCCTTAGGGCAGTCACAAGTCCTTACTTTGATGTCTTCTTTTTCTTTTTGTCTCCTTCTAGCTTCCTTTTTTCAGTTAGCAGCCAAAATCCTAACACCCTGGGCCTTACTCTCTAACACACACACATGCACACACAGACATGAACACATGATGCACACACGCACACACCCATGCACACATAGACATCACACACACACACACACACGCAAACGCACACGCACACACACACACACACACACACACACACACACTACAATCGATGATGCAGACTTCCACTTCAGAGCCTGCTTCCTCTTCTGACCTGGCACTCAGACACAGCTAACGCTCATCCTTTTATGCAACTCCCTCCCCCGTGCAGCTTTCAAGATCTCCAGCTTGCCTCCTCTTTTGTTTTTTTTTAATCAAACTCCAAAAATATTGTTCCCAAGTTTCCTCCTGAGGCCATTTTTAAATCTTGTATTTTTAACATTCATCTGTGCGCTGTGGGTGGTGTATGACATATATGTAAGAGAGAGAATGCTGGCATGCATGTGGCAGTCAGAGAGCACCTTTGAGAGTTAGTTCATCTTTCCACGCTGGAATTTCGGGAATCAAACTCAGGTAGCCAGGCTTGCACAGCAAGCATTTTTACCCCCAATCCATCTCCACACCCTCTAAATCTATTTTTCAAATTCTTTGTCTACAAAACCAAGAACCCCCACCCCCCCCCCACACACACACACAAAGTCCCTATGCAGTGGTTTGAATAGATATGGCTCCCTCATGTGTTTGAGTGCTTGGTTCATAGGGAGTGGCACTATTAGGAGGTGTGATCTTTTGGAGGAAGTATGTCACTGTGGAGACAGGCTTCAGGGTCTCATACACGCTCAAGCTATGCCCAGTGTGGTTCAGTCTCCTTTGGCTGCCTCTGGAACAAGATGTAGAACTCTTCGCTCTTCCCCCAGCACCATGTCTGCCTGCACGCTGCCATGTCCCTCCATGGTGATAATGGACAAAACCTCTGAAACTGTAAGCCAGTCACAATGAAACATTTTTCTTTATAAGAATTGTCATGGCTGTGCTGTTGCCCAGCCCATACAGACCTCAGTGACATGCACTGCCACCCAGGGCCAGGATGGCATATGGGCCTGAGCTGTGGCCAGGGACGTCTGGGTCTGTGGCCCTGCCACAGCAGTGATCTACATTGATGTCCATGGCTCCTGTTACCACTGTGGGTATAGGGCTTGTTGTCCCTGCCCCTCACTGGCTGCAGCACTGGGGAGCACCAGCCCTGTCCCTCACCAAATGCTGCACTTGGGAAAACAGGTCCTACCCCTCCCTAGGGCAGCACAATAGAGCTGTCCCTTCTGGAGTGGGTACAGATGAGCCAGCCCTGAAGACACTAGAGTAGGAGAGCTAGCCCTACGATCTCTCACACAGTGGCATGGGTGAGGGAGAAATACCCCTTTTGCTCCTTACTCTTCACTTCTTGCCACCTACTGCAGGCAGAAAAAGCTGGTCACATGGTCACAAGAGTGAGAAAGCTGATCCTGTCCCTCCCCAGCTGCAGCATTTGGGAGAGTGGGCCCTGCATCTCACCTGGGTAGCATAGTAGAACCAACCCCTTTGATCGGGGTCCAAGTGGCCCAGTACCATGAAGGCATGTGGGAGATATGGTCCCATCCTTCATCTTCAATATGGCAGAGTGGAAGAGGAAGAGATGACCTCCCACTTCTCTCCTTCACCACCTGAGGGGATGGGATAGTTGGTCCTGAGGTCACGGGAGTGGGAAAATTGGCACTGCCCCTCACCAGCAGCAGAACTCAAAAGAGAAGACCCTGCACCTGACCCAGGCAGCACAATAGAGCTGAACCTCTTCGTGAGGGTACAGGTGAGCTGGCCAGGGGGCATGAGAACAAGAGGACTAACCCTACCCCCATCTGCCATGTGGTAGCATGGGTGAGAAAAAAGTCATCTCCCCTCATTCCTTGCCATCTGCAGCAGGTAAGAGAACTGGCCCCAGCACCATGAGAGTGGAAGAGCCAGCCCTGCCCCTTATTTGGGTAGCACACTAGAGTTGACCCTGGTGGCAGGGACACACGTGGGTCAGGCCTATGGGCATGAAAGCAGGAGAGCTGACCCCTTACCCTCTCTCATATGCTATGATGTGGCAAGGGTAAGGGAAATATGCTCTCCCCACACCCCTTACCACCTGAGAGCTGGCCTCGGGGGCATGAGAACAGAAGAGTTGTTCCTGCCCCTCACCAGCCGCAGCACTTGGGAGAGCAGGCCCTACATCTCACCTGGGCAAAACAGTAGAGCTGGACCTGGTGGTGCCGTGCAGGTGAGCCAGACCCGAGAATGTGAGAACAGAAGAACTTGCCACACTCTTTGTGCGGTGGGTGAGCTAGCTGGAGCAGTGCTGAAGAGCTTGCTCAGGGAGTGATGAAGAAGGAAAACCCACCGGTGGGCTGACCAACCCAGCTGTCACCCAGACACAGAATCAGGACTGCAAGTTAGGCCATCCCAACATCCACCTCATCTATGAACTGCTGGAGTGTGTGAAGGGGCTGGGCCCGCAAATGCAAAGCTATAAGATCTCCAAGATGCAGGATAACAACAGGATATCCAGTAGGTGTCCCAGTGAGGGCCTAGTATTGATAGTATGGAAGAAACCAGAGACCTTGAACCAGATCAGTGACTCATTGCAATGAACACTTACAAGCAAAGATGTATGGACTAAAGGGTACACTGTGTTACTCACTGGGCCATACTAGAGCTTCTACAATGAGATCGATCTTTCTTTCTTTCTTTCTTTCTTTCTTTCTTTCTTTCTTTCTTTCTTTCTACCTGCTTGTTTGTTTGTTTGGTTTGGTTTGTTTATTGTTGGTGGTAGAGTTTGGTTTCACTTTTTAAAATTTTGTGGGGGGAGGCTACAAGGGCAGAGGTCAGATGCGAGGGAATGGGAGATAAGTGGAATCAGAATACATGATGTGAATTCAACAAAGAATCAAAAAAGTTTTTAAAAAAAAAGAGTTGCTATGGTCATGGTGTCTCTTCACAGTAACAGAAACTCTGACTAAGACACCCTATGTTCCCTGGCTCTACATTTCTATTACTTTCTAATGTTTCTCATTTTTAAAAAAAGGAAACTCAAATTTTATTGAGTTAGTATAAAAAATTAATACAAGCATGTTTAAGACTTTCAAAATTATTCTCTATTGAAGGGTACTTTTACTGTCTTGACATGATTCTTCTTACTTCTAAATTTGATTTTTAAAAATCTCCATATTATTAACTACATATGGCACATCCAAAGATTTTTAAAAACAAAATCTACTGTTATGAGGAAAGCCTTGGGAAGAAGGAGGGAAGGGACCTGGGGAGAGCTTTCTCTTTCTGCCTGACTAGAAGGAAGCAGCTTTTCTCTTTGAAAATCAGATGAAGGTTAAGCCCGTGGGGAGGGCCCGCTGATGATTCTCTTTCATGAAGCAGACATATTAAACACATTTCCCCAGAGGAGCAGCATCACCATTCCATTTCACGTTCAAGGTCATGAAAACACTCCAAAAATAAGTCTGAAGCAGAAGCAAAGGGAAGGAGGGGGAAAGGCATTTCTGACAACAAAATGATTATGTGAGCGGGCCCATTGTGAGGCAGCTCCAGGCTCTCCTAGCTCTGCAGAAAACCCCAGAGGACATGGCTGCTGAGTCTTCTTCCCTAAGGACCCGGACTGTTTGTAGTGGCTGTTCACTCGAAGGAAGGAAGAAGGCACAATAAAGAAGCACGTGCACCATAATCAAAGAAAATTAGTTTTGGAAAGAAAAGCAAAGCCTAGTGTTTCTTGAGGGTTGCTGTCCTGTCCCTTGGCAAGTCATGTCAGAGTAAGCCTGAACAGTATTAGGGCCTTAATAGAAACCAGATACTCATGGTTTCAGGTGTTCATTCTTGGCTGTCTGGCTCCATCGTTATGGCCTGAGGTTAAGCTAAAACATCATGGCAAAAAGATACAGTAAGGAAAGCTGCTCATCTCAGTGCAGGCAGGAAACAGAGAGGAGAGGGAGGGAGAGAGGGAGGGAAGGAAGAACTTAAGACAAGAAATACTCTTTAAAGCCATAGTTTCAACAGCCTAAAGCCTCCAACCAGGCCCCATGTACCTGAACATTTAGTATGAACTCATCAGTGATTAACCTATTGATGAAATCAGCGCCCTCAGGGTTTAATCACCATCAGACGGGAACATAGTCTTAAACACATGAGGTCTGATTTTATGGGATGCATCATATTCAAACTATAACAAGCACCAAGCCGAACAAGATCCTCCTTGATGGTGTCAAGCACCGCTCAGTGATTCAGAGCAACCCCATCCTTCCTTTGCCTAAAGCTTCATTGATAACCGTCCCTCTGTCTACTCCATTTCTGTCCAGCTGCACACCTGACATCATCAGTGTTGTCTCAAAGGTTGTCCAGATAGCCTCCTGGCCCCTAGCTACTTCCAAACTTCAGTCCCATCTGCATCCCATTACCAAGGCTAACTTGCAAAGCTGCCATTTATACAAACAACCTGTCCCATGGACTATTTTTTTCTGGCTATTTAATCAAATCACCTCACTCCACCAGTTCTTTCCCACTAATACAAACGGATACTTTGATTTCTATTTATTCTCCTAATAACAGTAGCAATAATAAAGTCCTGTTCTACTAAGTATCCTGTCCCCTCCAGCTACTGAGGTACGTGCCTCTTTCTCTTCTCCTTCAATCACTTGAGACCATAGCCTCTGTAGTGATTTCATTTCCTCAGCTCCCCCATTTCCACTTTCAATCTATTCCATGTCAGATTTATTCTCACCCTGCTGCTGTCGGTTACTCTGAGACCCACCCACCACACTATCTATGACCTGCTGCTAGTCAGTGCCGTAGCAGGGCTGGGGAGAGGGCTGCAAAAGCAGGAGGACCTGGGTTTGGATCCCCAGGACCCATGCAAAGCTGGGCATGATCATGATCATCTGTAATCCTAGCTCTTCCATGAGGAAATGAGAGTCAGACACAAGAGACTCCCGAGAACAGAGGTTCTCAGCCTCTGAAATGGAGGTCACAACCCATTCATAGGGGTCACCTAAATTCATTAGAAAACACAGATTCTATGATGATTTATAACAGTAGCAAAATTGCAGTTATGAAGTAGCAACAAAAATAATTTTGTAATTGGGGCTGTCACCACAGCATGAGGAACTGTATTAAAGGGTCTCGGTGTTAGGAAGGTTGAGGACCACTGCTCTAGAAGCTTGTAGGTCAACTAGCCGTCATATGCAGTGGAGGGCAATGAGAGACACAGTCTTAAACTCCGTAGAAGGCCAGACTGACACCTATGGTTGTCCACTGACCTCCACACGTGTACGATAGTATCCACACCCACGGTCATGCACAGGAACAAACACAATATGCTGCATACACAGAGAGATTCCTTTTAATAGCAGAGATATTCTTCTTTGAGATGTTATTTCAGCTTGAAACATGCCCTCGGGGCAACTTCCGTCCTCTAACTTTTGTGATTATATTCATCATTTGTCTTTTTTATTCTCCTTCATTTCTGCATTTCTTCTGAATTCCTTCTTTCTGCCCCTCAGTTATGACTGGCATACAAAACCACACACACACACACACACACACACACACACACACACCTCAAAAACGTCCATGTGTTAAAGGCTTAGTCCCCTAACAATGGTTAAAGTGGTGTACAAGAGAAGCAATTGCATAAGACTCCCCACTAACTGGTGGACTAATAATTTAATGGCAATGTGGAAGGTAGTGGAAACTTCCAGAGGAGCAGTTGGAGGTCACCAGGAGCATGTTTTTGTGAGTTCTGTCATATACTTGTTTTTCTCCCCACCCACTCTCTTTGCAATGAGATCACAAAATGAGCAGCCTTCCTTCCATCAGCCCAGTCTGCCACTAGGATCTGCCTCGGTGCAGGCGCAGAAATAACAGAGCCAGTGATTAGCTCAGACAATGATCCTGATTAAGTCCTTCCTTGCTTATTGGGTACCTTGTCACAACAATGGAGCACACACACACACACACACACACACACACACCCTCTGAACTTAGTCCTCCCTAGAGTCTATCCTGAGTGCTGCTTTCAGCTTTCCTTGGACCCAACTCAACATTATTCCTCCAACATAGGAACCCTCAACAAATATAGGGCTTTTTTTTTACTTACTGGTGCTCAGAGCAGCTTTGTCATACATTGTCCCAAGGCTCCCAAATGTCAGTGAAGTACACCATCAGAGCCTAGAATCAACACCTACTGGTATCTCCCCAACTTGTGACACCTCACTTCTTCCCTGGCATGACCCATCCCCCATAAGTCCCATAACACACAGCCCCACTTTCCCAATTCTGCACTCTGAAGAGCTTCCTCTTCCTACTACACTCTCCACCAGCAGCCCCCAGAATTACATTTTCACAAACCCATCCCCTATGCTCAAGTTCAAAGTGTGTCTCCTCACAAAGACATACCTGGCTGCTCACAAGAACATCCCAGCTGTCCTCAAACTTCTCTGTAGCTTACTCAGATGCATGGGTTCATGGTCACTAGACTACTCATCCGGGATCTTTGTGTGAAGTGAGTTTGTGCACATGGGAAGAGATGGGTTGTTGGAACTACCATGGGCATCATGCTGACAAATACAACTGCAAAAACCTTCTTGAACTTCAAGAACTATCTGGTAGCAACTGGTCCCCAACCACCTGTCTTTACTCTGTCCACACCACCATAAAGGTCAGAGTCCCAGAATTCACTACACACTGCCTCAAACCAGTCCTTGGATGTGCCAGGATATTCCCTGACGATTTAAGAAAGGAACTCAGCCAATGATCTCCCCTTGAAAACTAACCGAGGAACACACAGTTGAATGGATGAACAGCAGCCACAGGGAAGTGAAGAGACAAAGGACAGTCTATACATATAATGACATGCGATAAAAAGGGAGTGAGATTTTGATATATGCCACAATATGAATCAGCCGTGAAAACATTCTTATTAAAGAAGTCTGACACCAAAGAACTATTGTGTGATTCCATTTGCAGAGCTATTAGAACAGGCAAATCCATGGAGACGGGTTATCAGGCGATGTGAAATAGGGGGAATTGCTGGTTAGCAAGAATAAACATTTTATCACAGATGGCAAAAATGGTTGGGGTTTGGATAGTGGCAGAAAGGATGCAATGAGGTACTAGGAGTGGCTCAGGGGAAAAAGGAGCTCCTGGATGCCATGCAAGGCTGACTAAGAATCCCACAGTGGGAGGAGAGGAGAACCAAGCACTGAAAGTTGTCCTCTGACCTCCGTGTGCTTTCAGTGGGCATGTGCAGACCTACATTCACACATGTGTAGCATAGACACACAGAGATGAAGATATTGATGATGATGATGATGATGACGACAACGATGATGAAGAACGACAAGGAAGAGAGGAGGAAGGAAGAAGAGAGGGAGGTTATGTCCTCCAATAAGCACATTCTAAAAAAAAGAAAGCCTCATCTGCCTGACACTCCTCTTCACACGCTCCTGTAAGGACTGTGCACTAGCAGGTGACCCAAGGCAGCTGAAAGGCACAAGGGCTCGGGCTTGTTGTGGCATCGTTGCCTGCCCTAGATACTCCCTTTGCCAGGTGCTTCCTCCAAAAACCAGAATAGACCAGACCCAGAAAATACACTGGAGCATCCATCTCCCAGCCACGTGTCTCTGCAAAGGGAGAATGCTGGTCCCAGGAGGCTTGCTTCTCCCCCCAGCAGTATGTCTCCTTAAGAATTTTCTCCCCTCTGAGTTTAGCTACTCAAAGATACAGCAGGAGCAAAATCAAATGCTTTGCGGCACTGTTATGCTACAGGGCAGCTTGAAAGATGTTTGACACATGAAACGCTTATAACGGTGCCCGACACCAAAGAGCCCCTCAAAAGCTGCCGGATGTTAATATTTTAATAGTTTCAATAATATATTTTATCACCATTACATCTTCCAGAAGTGGAGTTCAAAGAGATAGACTTTCAAACACTATCAAGAAAAATTGAAATCTCTTCTGATTGATAAGTTCCCAAGAATAAGAAATTATAAATTTAGCAGAGCCTTGAAAATAGTCTATCAGAACGATTATATAACAAATAGCTGGCTGGCTTTGGCAGGCACAAAGAGGAGCAGGGGCAAGGATCTAGAAGGCTCTCAATCTTTCTAATGTTGCAACCCTTTAATACAGTTCCTCATGTTGTTGGTGGCCCCCAACCATAAAGTTATTTTTATTGCTACTTCATAACTGTAATTTTGCTACCATTAGGAATCATAATGTAAATATCTGATATGCAGGATATCTGATATTCAACCCCCGTGGGGTTACAATCCACAGGTTAAGAGAAAACTCTCAGCTAGTGAACCTGCAAGTTCAGTGCAATGGACACTCGGAGCCCCTCAGGCTGTTGCCTGCCTCAGCATTTCTGAAGAGCAGATCAGCTGTGCCACAGAACTAAGGATGACACACCAGTCTCCAATAACACCTCACAAAGGCCACTGAAAATGAGGAAATGACCTTAATGCTGTCCTTGAGACTAAGCAGTAGGACACCATGAGCTACTTTCTCATGCAGAGAAGTTGGTGGGGGGGGGGTCTCTTCTTCCTTCGGGCTCTCAGGACCAGGACGGTAGGCCCTGCGGCTTTAAGCACAGATAATGACAGAACTTTAGAAGGGATGGAATGATTAGGTCAGCAGACCTGCAGCAGTATTCAAGGAGAGAACTGGAGGTAATTGGATCTTTAAAATGAGAAACCTGCGACGGGAAAAGTCGGTACCGTACTGCTCCGCTCTGTGCTAAGCATTCAATTTGAGAACTTCACAGAGGAAATGAAGCTAAGCACACCAGCCCAGGCAAGAGTCCCCATTAAGATTTGGTAAGATGGGAGAGGTCACCTCTGTGGGCCAAAGACTCTGAGCAATCTCCTCCCAACCCCGTGTGTGTGTGTGTGTGTGTGTGTGTGTGTGTGTGTGTCTTGCTTTCTCTCTCTCCAGCTTGGATCTTCAGCACGTCTATTTCAAGTTCCAAGACACAAGAGGTAACAAACAGAAACACAAGGGCTGGGAGGTGGCTTAGTAAGTAAGAGGGCTCACTGAACAAACATGAGGACCTGAGTTCACATCCCCAGCACCCACATTAAACGCTGGTGGTGCCACACACACCTGTAACCCTAGTACTGGGCAGGGCAGATCCAGGAGGATCACATGGGGCTTGTTGTCCAGTAAGTCTAGCAAAAGAAACAAACAAGAAAGCAGGACAGTGAGCTCTGGGTCCCATGAAAGCTGTGTCTCAAAGGAATAAGACACAGTAATAAAGATATGTTTCATCCTCCCCTGGCCTTGATACACATACTTGTGTGCAAACACCAATACAATGCACAGTGCACCCCCTTTCAATAAGAGAACCCCTAGACATATAAAAGAGCAAGAGGATTTTTTTCGCAGAAGGACAGTGGAAAGGCAAAAGATGGGTTTTATATTCTATATTATTCCTTAATGTAGAAAAGAAAAAAAATCTCAGAAGAATGAGAATGTGCTACATCCTCGGCTGTGTTTCTTTGATCACAGTGAGCACTCTGCTGACTGAGGCCCATCTGAGGTCCTCAGGTGACCCTGGGCTCACCGTCAGCAAGTTTCCCTGGTTTTCTTAAACAAAATCAAACAAGAAAAACAAAATCAGTACAAAAACAATTCCTGGCTTCTTTGAAAGTTCGGAGTTACAGAAAAGCACCCACAAACCAGAGCCACATGGTTTTCCGAGCAAATGCAGATGTCATCAACTGTTAGTGTTTCATTTGACAACAACTTTTGATCACTGATTCCTAGTCATACCCATTCAACCGGAAAGCTCCAAGCACATGTTTAATTATCGTCAGCAGCCTGCTGCATATAAAACAGGTCTAATTCTTTTATCAAAATCAATAGCTCTTAAGCAATCAAAACCTAAGATAATATAAAAATATAAACACCTGAACTGATTTTTTTTAAGTTCAGAAACTGCTACACTGTTCTGACATCTTGCACTATACCGTAACTAACCAAGTGAACTTATATTTAACCATGGTTTCTTTTCCTTTAGTGACACCAGGAGGTCCCAGGAAGAGGACACCTCTATAAAACAGAGGTGATATATTTTCCAAAATTGATAGACAGTGGTCTCTATTCCCAGCACACCAACCACTCAGCTCATTTAAATAATTTTATTGATTTTTAAAAAGCTGAATGTGCATTGGAAAGCAGAAAATGCATTTAGTAAATCTATCCACCAATATGAAATGTGTATATATGTTGACACAGAAGTGGTATGTAAATATGTAAGTAAGGTGATGTGTGTGTGTCCTCTCAAGTACCAGAGCCCCAGAGGTCAATATCAGATGTCTTCTTCAATCTCTTGCCACCTTCATTTTTGAGGCAGGGTATCTCACTAGCCCTGGAGCTCACCCATTTGGTCAGACTATAAGGCCAACAAGTCCCAGCACCCTCCAGTCTCTGCCTCCCCAGGGCTAGGATGACTGGCTCTTACTGCACACCAAACTTTCTAATGGTTACCAATGTCCCTGTGTTTGCAAAGGGAGCGGTTTCCCAGCTGAGCCATCTCCCAGGCCTCATAAGATGACTTTCTCAGGACAGACTTTGAAACTTCCTTAGTGGAAATGTGTTAACACTAATCTTTTATTTTACTTGATATCTGTTCTCTGGAAAGTATGAACTTTTGATCCTTATTGCAAAATATGCACACAGTATATGTGGTATTACTTTGGGATTTCACACACACACACAAAAATACCATAATTAGGACAATTCCCTTCATTTTTGTCCTACTTCCTGGGCAATGTTAATTTGAACTGCAGTTTCATCCATGAAGTCTTCTGAAAACAATACACAAAACTGGAGTTACAGACGGTTGTGGTGTGGGTGCTTAGAATTGAGCCTATGTGCTCTGCAAAAGTAACGAGTTCTCCTAACCACCAAGCCGTCTCTCCAGTTCTCTACAGGACCCTTGTAAGCCTCACATTTTAGGATTTATGCTCACAGATGAAGTTGATGGCATCACTCAATGCCAAAGAGAAAATGTTTTCCCTGGCTTGCAAAAACCAAAATGATAATGGTAGTGCTGAATTCTAGATACCCAAATTGGACCCTGTTGAAAATGCTACAAAGTTAGTTTGCTTGAGGTATATGTAGGCTACTGTTTTCATATTCACGTTACTTAATTCTAAGGTTTCATAGGAAATTTGTAAAAATCCTGTTTTTATAATCCCGTCCAAACACGACAGAGGGTTTTACTTATAGGAAGGAAACAGGCTTCAAATTCGCTGTGTTGTGAACCATGAAAAAGAACCTCTCCAAGGCAAAGACATGGTAGAGGTGGGTGGGTGATCATTCACAATTGATGCTAAAGTAAACCAAAGGCCAGATAAATGGTGTTTCTTTTATATTATGATGATCTTATAGGTTTTACGATTAGCTTGTTACATTTTAAAATGAAAAATATTTTTTATAATTTGCACTTGGCTTGATACCGTGTAGACATGTGAGGAGCAGTATAACACCAAGAGAACCACTCAGAATCAGCCGAAGCATGCTTCTATGAATGCCTTCTGTATTGCTATGCTCGTTGGTAAACATTTGATTTTTTAAAACCTTTAGAAATATGTGAAGTTAGAGCTGGAAAGATAGAAACACCCAAGTTAAAAAAAAAATATCTGGATGTGGTGATGCCCTTGTGATTCCAATACCCAGGAGGCAGAGACAGGCAGATCCCTGAGCTTCTTGAGACAGCCAATATAACCTCCTTGGTGAGTTCTAGGCTAGAGAGACTCTAACTAAAAAAAAATTTTTTTTAAAAAAAAAAGAGGAGGAAGTGATGACACCTGAGTAATAATGACACACGTTTGTCCTCTGGTCTCCATGCACATGCACATACACGTGTCCCTGCATACATATGAACAAAGTAAGTAACAAAATAAGCAAAGTTAGTTAATACTTTCAAGACTGTCTCCATTGCTCTCCTAAATAGATTTAGATTGAAATCTCAGTTTACTGTGGGTTTCAGCCAGTGACATTAGTTCAGAGAAGAGACTTAAGATTCAGAAGCCAAATAACTCTGAGTAACTATAAATTTAAAATATAAAAAATGCATAATCTGTTCAAACCATTATTTCCTTTAATACTGATGCTATCCTAAAAGATAGTATTCACCTCCTTGTTTTCCTGTTGAGGAAGCTAAATCTTAGTGCAATGAAATGACTTTTCTGAAAGCACACAGCTCTTAGTCAGCAAAGTCAGAATCTGGACCTTTGCTCTCACTGATGGGCCTCCGTGTACATTGCTTGTACTGAGGCAGACCTCATCAAACCCTTAGCTACTTCTTCACTGTAACATAGGGGTGCATTTGAGAATTCGGTATCATTTTACTGAAGCTCCTACTTAATCTTATTTATTCAATAGTGTGTCCAACCATCTGACATTGTGACATGATATGGCCACCAAAGTTCAACCCAGAAAACTTCATTATCGTGTTACCAAAAACAATGACTGAGAAAATCCCATAATATTTGGAGCAATGATGTGGGATTCCCCTCTGTATGCTGTGAATATGTTTTATTACCATTGGTTAATAAAGAAGCTGCTTTGCCCTATGGCAGGGCAGAATAGAGCTAGGTGGGAAAACTAAACTGAAGGTAGGGAGAAAGAAGGCAGAGTCGGGTAGATGCCATGTAGCTGCTCAAATGCAAGATGTGAGGTAACAAACCACAAGCCCCATGGTAAAATATAAAATAATACAAATGGGTTAAGATGTAAGAGCTAGCTAGGAATATGCCTTTCCATCACGTGTAGATGGAAAGTAACTTTATCCCGTGTGCGTTGACTGCCACTTGTCACATGGCCGTGTCAACCTCCTCACTCATGGCACTGTTTAGCACCCCAAAAGGTTTCTAGATTTTGGAGCATTTCACATTTTCAGTCTAAAGTTCATAGCCAACACCATGAAAGTTGTACCACAAAGTAATTGAAAATGTCTAGCAGAAAGTAGGGGTAGGGATGGCAGTCACCCAGAAAGATTCCTCCATCCTCCAAAGTTTGATTTTTTTTTTCTTAAACCCAGAGGGGTCTAAGGCCAAGGAAAAATGCAGACTCCCTTTACAAAGGTGGCACACGTTTCCAGAGAGTCACAGCAGAGTGTTAGACCAAATATGGGGCCTTCCCACAGCTGGTCCTAGGTGACTGCATCGCCCTCACATGCAATAAGTTGGCCCTAATCTCCCAACCTGTGCTCCTGCAAACACACACGATGCTTGCTGGGAGAAGGACATTTTAATTCCCTTTTAATACTGCTTCTGATACTTCTTTTGCAGAGTGTGTGGTGGGTGTGTGGGTGTGTGTGTGTGTGTGTATGTGTGTGTGTGTGTGTGTCCCTAGAGCACTGGAGTGTGCATGAAGGTACATGTGTGCATATGTATACATGCAACCCTGTCTCCATCCCCAACCCCCAAGGTTAGAATTGAAAGTATGTCCCATGTCTGATTTCCTATGTGAGTGCTGGGGGCTCTCTGTCCAGCAAGCACATCATCAATGGGGTCATCTCCCCAGGCCCTCTTTTGTGGGTTTTGTTTTGTTTTGTTTGAGACATGGTCTCTCTATGCAGTCTTAGCTGGTCTGGAACTCCCTTCATAGACCAGACCGCCCTTCAACTCACAAAGAACTGTTTGCCTCTGCTTCTTTGTGGGTTTTTTGTTTTGTTTTGTTTTTTAATTTTGCTTCTTTTTAAACACAATTTCTTTATTGAGTCTTTGGGAATTTCACATCATGCACCACAATTCTGCTCACCTCCCATTCCCCCCATATCTTCCCCTCAACCCTACAGCATCCCCCACAAAGAAAATTTTTAAAAAACCAAAACAAATCAAAACAAATAAATTTAAAAAAAAAAAACTCTTCACTCCTCTGTCTTTCCCTCCTCTCCAACACTTCTTCACCCTGGTGGCATTGGGACCTCAGTGTGACATGCAGTGTTCCCTTTTGTCTAATCAGCTTTACTTGCAAATGTTCATTGCAATGAGTCAAGGTCTCTGGTTTCTGATACACCATCATTAATGGCTCCTCACCGAAACTCCTCTCCAGTATCCTGTGGCCACCCTAAGCTGTGGAGATCCTGCCTGCGGGTATCGTTCTGCAGGACCAGTCCCTTCACGAGCTCCCACGGGTCCTAGATGGGGTAGATTTTAGGGTGAATCAACACAAGGACCGGCTGTGGGCAAGGATAGCAGCTGAGCTGGTCAGTCCAGGCCAGTGGGACTCCTGGTTCAGGCGACAGTCTGGGCAAGCTCTCCTAAGCCCATGCCTTCAGAGTCAGTTCTCCCATGGTTGTGGTGAGGAATGGTGCCATCTTTCTAAATTGCATCGGAGAGGGAAGTGGGAAGCAGTTCTCTTGCTGCAGTGTTCAGTGATGGGCAGGGCCGGCTTGCCCAGGGCCAGCGAAGGGCAGCCAGTTTCAGCATGGCGCTCTGAGAGATTTCATCAGGCAAGGTTCCTGTGGCCGCCTGTAGTAACACGGCCACAGACAACACACAGACCCCAGCTGCAGCAAGACCATGGATCCAGAGCCGGCCCTCAGCAGCAGCTCGGCCAAGACAACATCGTGGCTCCAGGGGCAGCACAGGCCACTCAGATCAGCATGGATCAGGATCCGAAGGCACAATCCTTGAACACCAACAAGGTCACAGGTTGCTGCCCAGATTCCGGGCCTCCATGTGACCTTTGGTGGCAACATGGGTCTTGGACTTCCACACAGACCCTGGCTGCAGTAGGATCATGGGCCCAGACATGGTCCCTGGCAGCAGCCAGGACTGGTTGTCACCGTTGCACCAAGGGGCAGCACAGGTCACTCAGAAAGGCATGGCCCCAGGAGCAACACAGCCCTCAGATACAGCTATGGCCCAGATGGTGGCCCAGACCTTGGGCATACACATGGCCTTCAGTGGAAGCAGGAGCCTTGGATATCAACACAGACCCAGGCAGCAGTAACGCCACGTCCTTTTGTGCTTCAAGTGGATACGATTGTGGAAAGGCATAGGCGTCTTAGGAGTCCATGGGGTCCTCACTCGGCAACTGGCGGCCAGCTCAGAAACCTCTGCCTTCAAAAGTCAATGTCAAAGACTCTTTCCGACATCAGAAAACATGCTAACACATTAAGTTGGTGATGCAGCATTACTCCCTAAACTGAGATTTTTTTTTCCAAACTAACCCCTTGAAGACAAAAAAATGAAAAGAAAAGAAAGGAAAAAAAAGCCTTCCTTAAGGCCCAGCTTAATTTAAAGTCCAGAGAATTCACTAACCAGCCCAGTGCCTGCTTGCTTTCTCAACACTAAACACACTTTTAATCAAAGGTACTAGGGCAATATGGCTATTGATTCTCATCTGCTCCTGAGTTCAGAAAAATGCCACCGCGTGTACTTCAAGCCCTGGGTCCTCTCTGGGCTTCAAAGGTTCCCTGCCAGTAGCGCCCTGTGATCTTGGGCACCGTCTGTGCCTGGGAGAGAGATGTATTATTATCTGAGCTAGTGCTGAGGGGATTCCAGCAAGAAAGGAACCAACTCAATAGAGAAAGGTTAGACAGAAAAACTCCTGGCGGCGAACTCGCCGGTTCCCTCCCCCTCATTTGAAATTCATGAAGATGGAGCGAAGCTTTTGTTTTCCATCAGCGAGATGAGCCTTAATACACTCTTGCCAAAAGCAAGCTAACGCGGGGTAATTGTTTTTCATCTAAATTGCACGGCCAACCTGCTTAGTCTTCAAAGAACAGAGACGCTAAAGCTTTGATACTCAACTGCTGAGTGACAAAGGAGAGGGCACCGAGCCCAAGGCGTGACGAGAATTTGTAATCACCACCTATCTGTCAGTGAGCCCAGGAACTTGGGGCAGTGAGGGGGACGGGGTGGAGCAGGTTATTCATAAGGTAGATAAAGCTCCACAATTCATTTGAAACCCCCCCCTCACACATTAAGAGGGGGGGGGGTGATTTCAAGGGAATTAAAATTCCCCAAGGTGTTTTTAATCTCTCTTCACTCCAGGGCCAGGTACCTCATGTAGCACGTTAAAGATTTCAAAGAATGAAAGGAAATGCCTAGAACACAGAAAAAGAGATCTCCATCTACAGAAGGCACCTACCTTTGTTTAAGGAAAAAAGTAGGGATTTTTATCCTCTATGTGCTCCACATCTAGACTGCCTCTAATCTTGATGTCATCTAATCATTCTTACAGTCGTTTGCTCTGCATACCCTACATCCAATACAGAAAAGGAGGCAAAAGCCATCAATATCTAACCCTTCTTTATATTTCAAACCTCCCTGTGTCAATACCCGAGTTCATTTAATTGCACATACCTGCGGGATTTGGGGGAGGTCTGTGTGATGTGAATGAAAATCATCCCAAGAAGCAGGATTTCATCTGCTCCCATGACCACCTTTCAGAGATAGAGATGCACAAAGGGTTCCCCGCTTTCTGACATCGATCCCTAGGATTCACCACGTAAGCCCGTGCCAAGACAAAAGATTTGATTCTGTTTATTGTGTTTGTTCTAGTTAGTTTAATTCTTTTTGCTTGATTTAAACTTCTATTTTCTAATTACATTCCTGAGCACCTCCAAGATTAAACACTTTTGCCTGAACTTAGAAAATGTGAATATATTGGGGCTGGAGAGATGGCTCAGAGGTTAAGAGCACTAATTGCTCTTCCAGAGGTCCTGAGTTCAATTCCCAGCAACCACATGGTGGCTCACAGACATTTGTAATGAGATCTGGTGCCCTCTTTTGGCCAGCAAGCATACAGACAGAACACTGTGTACATAATAAATAAATAAATCTTTAAAAAAGAAAGAAAATGTGGGTATAAACTAAATCACACTGATGACTGCCAGTAAATAGTACTACTGTCCTGTACCACTAAAGCATCCAGTTTGCTACCCTGGGCAGCCTGACAACAGAGATATTGCCCAGCATGCTGCCAAGTGAGAGGGAGGAGGGCAGGGAATGAGGGGGATAATGTCAGCTCCCTAGGACAATGACGAAGGCCAGTCACCTAAACATGAGGGTCTCCATGCTAGCTGTAGGTGACAACCTTGGGTCCTCTCTAATGTTATTCTTCCAGATTTACAATCTGTCATTTCAGTCCCTCTGCTCTCCTCTTTATTTGACAATTGCACACAGGTATAGATGAAATCTAAATTTTTGGTTATTCTCATGCCTGAATTACCCTCTCTTTATGCCTCTTCTCTGTTGATGGAATCATTTCCCCCACAAAGCACTTCCTATGTTGATGTCTGTTCCCAACCTTACACCCTACCACCACTGTTGAATATAAAGAAGGTGGCTTCCGTGAACACGAGTGAAGGGTTGTGCACTGGAACAAGAGCAATGGAAGAAAATGACACCCTGTTTCTCAGCACCCGTTAACTGCCCATAGTTCCTCAGTGAGAGGGACGACCTCATGCCTCCCCGGGCTTGGTAAAATCTTGTACAGATTACCGCAGATGCACAGAGTCCATTGAAGCACGATTTCTTCCATTTCTTTACTTATTAAACTACAGCTGAAATGCCGCTCAGTCCATGCCAGGTAGGCGGATATTTTTTCCCAAACCCAGCCACCAGTCCTAAACAGCCAATGCAGAGGTTCAATATTTACTTATAAAGGCTCAGGCTTGTCACTAGCCAACTCTTACATTTAAATTGACCCACATATCTTATCTGTGCTTTGTCACTGGCTTGGGAGCTTGTCTCAGTATGACATGACCGTCTTGCTCTCTCTGCATCTGCTGGTAACTCTCTGACTCCGCCTTCCTTCTTCCCATCATTCTCAGGTTGACTTCCCCGCCTAATTTCCTGCCTGGCTACCAGCCCATCAGCTTTTCACTACCCGATGAGAGTAATATATATTCACAATATACAGGATTATTCCACCGCAATGATAGGGTCTCACACAGCCCTAGCTGGTCTTGAACTCATTATGTAGCCAAAACTGACCTTGAACTGCTGATCTTCCTACCCTTCATCTCCCAAAAGTTGAGATTACAGGCACACATCCCAGTCCACATAATACTGTCTCTCAAACCCAGGGATTCATTTAGTTAGGCAAGCACTCTGTCCACTGAGCCACACCCTCAGCCTCTGTATGTTTCTCCTGAAGAGAGAATTCATTCCGTTTAAAAACTGCTGGGACTGCCTTCCTTTGGATAGAGAATGCAGATGGCATACCATGAAGCCCTCAGGTAACCTTCGGGGAGTCCAAGGTGATGGAGAGCGGCCCATCCACCCCTGGGAGCCACCATTGTACTGCTTACGTATTTTCACATCCAACCCCATGGTGACCAAGTCCCACTTCTGGTATTTTGTACTGCAGTTGAAGAAGATGCAGTCGTCAGGGGAGATAATGGACTGTCGGCCAGTGTTTAAGAAGCAGTTGCAGCATGTGAAGAGCTATGGCATCTGCACTACCACGACCAACACAACGTGTACCATAAGTACCGGGACCTGACCAGGGTTGGCGCCATCACACAGTGCTGTCACGACGCAGGTCCCAGGCACTGTACTGGTGAGCCCTCCTCCATCGGAACCATGAAGGCAGAAGAGATTGCAGTGGGCAAGTGAAGACAGAGGCTGTCAAGTTCCACGACTCCAAGATGAAGTTCCCGTTGTCCCACCTTGATGACGCTTCACCACCGAGAGGCGCAGTACCTTCTTCTGGGACGGAGATCCACTAAATGAAACTCCAAAGTTTAAAAAGAAAAAAAAAAGGCTATGTAGTTAAGTTTGGTAAAGAACTAAGTGAACTGTGCCTACGAATAACGTAGATGGCCTGGCCAAAGTGGTGATGTTATGTTAGGACTCTGAGTATAAAACACACCTTGCTGTCTACACTCGGCTCCTTAGTTGTCTAGCTGTAAACTGAAGAGAGAGATTTCACATTATGAATACTCACCTCAGGCCCACTACTTAACGGTTTTATTTTTTATTTTATTTTTATAATTTTTAGATAGATCTCACTGTGTTTGAGACCAGCAGTCTACCAAAGTGGCCAGGATGGCTTGTGTCTGCTGCTGTACCGCCTCCGCCTAGTCCGCACAGCACATTGAGAAATGTTACAGGAAGTTTTGAAGAAACATGATGCCACAGCCATGAAGACTCATGCATTTTTCAGATGAACAACTCAGCTTGCATCAAATCAGGAAGTGGAAGCTCGTGAATGTAGTTCCAAAGAACTCAACACAAATAACATTTATTTGAGTAGCACGAATTTTTGTGAGGTACCCCATAGCTTTGGACGCTACTTGATATAGATATATCATGTTGCCAAGCCTAATCCACTCTTTCTTCCACCTGCTGGCTCTTTCCCCTCAAATGTCTCCTAGATCCATAGACAAGTTTTCGAATACAGTGGCAAAGAGGACCCTGTGGAAGCTCTGATTTTAACTGAAGACCAAGCAAGAAAAGACCAGATACCAACTACGAATTATGATCTTAAGGTTTCTGTCTATTTTTATAGAAAAATAGAATAAATAAATTAGGAGTCAAGCTACTATTGCCTAGTGGTTAGGGATCCAAGATGAAAATTCCCAGCCATTGTGGTCATGATAGCACTATGGGAGCAGAGCCTCCATTCAAGTATCCACTAAGATAAACTATTTCATGATTATTTTTAATGAGTATAATTCCCAAATCCCCCTGTTTTGCCCCAGTTTTCAGAAAGACAAATTGATCCGAGTTTGATAAGAACAAGAAAAAGAGCGTGTTTGGAAACCCAGTCCTGCCGTTCCCACCCTAGTGCTTCAAAATTCCTTCAAATCCTGTTACGCCACCCATAAAATGAGTGTGTAGAGCAGAGCAGTCGTCAAGCTCATTCCAAGGGCTGAACTGTGATGGATCCACATAATGATGTCTTTGCTGACAGCACCCTGCATAGAGGTTGTTTGTCTGCTTGTTCTTAAGTTTGCTTGGACTATTTTCTCCCAACCAAGGATATCTATGCACTAGAACCCAGAGGGTCACTGACCACCAGGTAAGTCTACAAGTGATGAAAGCATTCAGTTTTGTAGAAGGCAAGCAGGAGTAAGTCATTATCCTGAATACATTGACTTCTGCAGAAGAACCAGCAAGCAGACAGGAAGCAGTCCAGCCCAGCTTTAGAAGGAACCAAGTGTCCAGGTATTGATCTTCCGTCCTCCTGGGTCACAGAAATACCAGCATACATTAAGTAGGGGAAGGACTAAAAGATGACATTAATTCAAATGGCTAAATCAATATTTAACAACACAGTTAGTAGTGGTTGACCTTAAATGCACCCTTAATCAGACAAAGGTGAGCCAGGCCAGCCCCCAGCATATGTCATTCAGAGATGAATTAACGCGGAAGAGATACGTTAAGGAGTCCTGCTAATGTAGGTGCCTGTGCACCTCACTCCCACTGCAAGGAGCAGGTCACAGCTGCCCTCTTAACAAAGACAACTGGAACTTTACTCCTGTGGTGCTGGGTCGTGGTTTGTCACCTCTCTCCTTATCTCTGGACTTCAACGGCCTTGATCTCCACACACTTAACAGCCAGCAAAGGATGTCTGCCCTCACTTCACCAGCAAATGATTAGGGAATTATCCGTGAGAGCCCTGCAACCCTCAAGCAATGCCTCCATAAACAAGTGTAGATGCTACCAGTTGTCACCCAGCCTGCCGCTCCATGGCATCTTTCACATGTTATTTACACATAAGCATATCATTCGTAATGGCTCGCATGGATGATAACTGAGGTAAGATCAGCTACATTAAAGGGAATGTGGAGAGGAGGGGAACAAAAAAAAACCCGAGGCACTCTCTTCAGGATGCCAGGGAAGCATTGCAGATGGGGTGCGGTCTCAGACTCCCAGAGGTGAGACTGTTTTAAACTGCCTCGCTGGCCACAAAATACCTTAAGCTCAGCAGCGTTTTAGTTACTACTCCTAAGGAATTGATGGCAGCTCCGAGAAAAAGGTCAGGGTAAGACTATTTCAATAGACTGCAGGCAGCGGCAGGCTCTGTGGAGTTCACAAAGAGCTCCGGCGAGTTTACAGGATTCGGTGACCTAAACAAGCCAAGTGTCGCTGGTGCCTTCGTCCCTTTGCCTCCCAGTTTGGCTGCAAGGACAAACGTGTGATAATTAGAAAGCTCTCCTGAAATGCTTCCCTTTGGTTTGTTATTGGGTTGTAGCTACTGTTCCTCCGCAGCCTTGCCTCTCTCAGGTCTGTCTGCTGGTTACCATGGTGATGCCGTTCGATGTATCCTGCGAGCTAAATCAGCATTCTGCCACATCCAGGCTTCTGAGAATTGGGCAGCAAGTGTTGAGGTTGAATGTAAAAGCAATTGCTTGAAAATATGATCATACACTTGAAGGGGATGGGAGACAGTCCACAGAAAAAGATCACAGTTTCTTTGTCATCGAGGTATGGAATAAATATCTGATCTCCCACAGGGCCAAGCAGAAAAGCTCTGGGCAGGGAGAGAGAACTGGCAATGTGACAGGCTCTTTAGCTGATACACAGACATAAAAGGAAGTTGTTTTGTGACTTGCCGATAGCCTACAAAAGCACAGCTTCTGGGAATTCCCTCTGCCCAGGGAATCCCACAGACAAACCAGTAGGCATGCTCTCCTTTTCACACAGCCTTGATCGAAATATTTACCGAGTTCAAGACCCCCGCACGGTCAATGAAACAAAGCTGTCGTCACAGGCGCCATGATACTGGGTTTGGAAAGTCTTAAGACATTCTCCAACAAAAGCATTACAACGACTAAGTTCTTCCCAAACTCTACAGATACACAAGAGTAAAATTATGAGAATGATCTCTGTGTACAATTGTCCCAAAAGGAAATATATTTTGATAAATGTAACAAAAGAAATAACACCGGGGTCTGGGGAGGTGGTTCAATGTTTGTGAAAGTGCTTGTCCCACAGCATGAGGACCAAAGTTGGGGTCCTCAAGACTCACATAAATGCCAAGCAGATATGGTGGCCTGGATGTAATTCCATCCTAAGAAGACAGAAAAGGGAATCTCCAGAGGGAACTGGCTAGTAAGACCAGCCATATCCTGCATTGGTAATGTCTGGGCTTGAACAAGAGGCTCATCGGAAGAATAATCAAAATTGATTCCTAACATCAACCTCCAGCTCCCATGCATGCATACCAATATACATGTGTGCCCACACATCAACCTCCAGCTCCCATGCATGCATACCAATACACATGTGTGCCCACACATCAACCTCCAGCTCTCATGCATGCACACCAATACACATGTGTGCCCACACATCAACCTCCAGCTCCCATGGATACATACCAATACACATGTGTGCCCACATATAGGCAAACATGCTACACAGAAACAGAAGGAAAAAATGAAAATAACAACAAGATCATTGAAAGAAACTGAATGCATAAGTGGAAGGAATTCCATGGTCGTATATCAGAAGGGTTAATATCAAATTAAACGTTAATTCTCCCAAGTTGATGAGTATAGCTATGCCCACCAAAATCCTAGCTGCCTTTTGGGAAGAAATTGACAAGCTTATTTTAAAAGCTATATGCAAATGCAAGGGAGCCAAAATAGCCTGAACTAGAGATGTAGTTCAATTGGTAGCATGTTGTCTTTTATGTATGAAGTCTTGGGTTCAGTTCTTGTCACAGAAAATGGAACAGTGACATCCAACTGTAACCTCGGCACTGGGGAGGTAGAGGTAGGAGAAACAAGAGTTCAAGGTTAGCCTGCACATCAGGGTCAAGGTTAGCCTGGCCTACATAAATAAGAAGAATAAAAAGATTTATACTTTCAAATTATAACTATACAGTACCAAAAGGGCTGCAATAATCAAGGCAGTGTAGCAGTGAATCACTGGCTCTAGGACAGACAGGACAGACGTTACAGAAGGGGAGTCCAGAAGTCAGTTCTTACTTTAGAGTTCATTGATACTTTTAAAAGAAACTAAAATCAATGGAAGAAGTATAGACAGTATACAGCCCTGTTTGGCCTGTAGCTTACTGAGAAGACCAGGCTGGCCTCAAACTCAGAGGGATCTACCCGCCTCTGCCTCCTGAATATTGCGATCAAAGGTGTGCAGCACCACGTCCAGCAAGATCAGCTTTTTCAGTGGATCGTGCTGAGCCAAGCAGACAGCCATCTTTTTTAAAAGTGAATTTAGACCCCTATTTTAAACCATTGACAAAAAATAATGCAAAGTAGTTCAAAAACCTAAATTGGGAATTTAAACTATACATTCTTAGGAGAAAGTATAATCTCCATCCCTCTGAATTAGGTGATGGTTTCTATAAAACGATACTAAAAACAGAAAGGACAGATTAAGAGAGGGTAAATTGGCTGTCCAAAGTGGGAACATTTATGTTTCGAAGCATGCCATTAAGAAAGTGAATTGACAACCTGGGTGTGGTGGCATGTGTCTGTGACTCCAGAGTTCAGAAAGCTGAAGCAGAAGGATGGCTAGTCTGAGAGCAGCCTGTGTTATCTATCAAGTGAAAAGACAACCTATAGATAGAATGGGAGAAAGTATTCATAATCGCATGCCTGATAACTTGAATACTGCAAAAATTTCCATGCAGTGTAACACTAAAAAGACATAAATAGATAACAGACTTGAATATTTCCTCAAAGAAGATATGCAAATACCCAATAAAGACATAACAAGAGGCTCAACATTGTCAGCTACCGGGGAAAATAGACAAAACAAAAAAACCACAATAGCTATAATCCAGAACAATGGCAAGTTTCACATAGCGAAGCAGAGCTTCATGCATTGCTAGTAGGGCCTGAAAAAGACGGTAGTCACTTTGGACAACAGTTTGGCAGCTCCTTAAAATGCTAACCATGCAGTTAGCACGTGTTCCGGCAGCTCTACTTTCTAGCAGAAGTGAATGTTTAAGTCCATTTAAAAAAATGTACACGATTGTCCATTGTAGTGTAAGTGCCAAAGAAGAAATAGCACCTATATCTGCCTGATTGATGGACAGATAGACATTACTTGGTAATATCCATATACTGGACTATTATTAGATAGGAAAGGAGTGAACTTTAGTATGTTGCAAAGACATTATGCTAAATGAGACACTTCTAGAGTTTGGATCTGAAATATCCCACTGAAATTTGCCAGAACCTTTAAGAGGCGGACCTTTCTCTAATTTGTTTTCTGTTGCTGATATAGACACCATGAGCGAAGCAACTTGGAGCCACGGAGCTCTTGTTTCGGCTTACAGGTTACAGTCCGCCACAGAAGGAAGTCAGCACAGGATCTCAGGCAAGAACCGGAAGGTAGAAACTGAAGCAGAGAGCATGGAGGAATGCCACGTACTGGCTTGACTCCAGGCTCCCAAACACCTACCTTTCGTGGACTGCTCAGACCCACCTGCCCGTAATGGGCTGCGTACTCCTACGTCAATTAGTAATCAAGGAAATAAAGAAATTCACTCCCCAAACATGGCCACAGGCAATCTGATAGAAGCAATTGTTTGAGATTCCTGTTCCAAGTGTTGACAACCAAGATTAGCCATCCCAGGCCTGATGGGAAGTTTTCAGGTCATTGGATATGTGGCCTTGAAGGGGACAGGAAGACTCAACTCTTTCTCCTTCCTCTCTCTCTCTCTCCCTAGCTGTCACGTCACACGTGCCCACCACAGGCCCCAAACAAAAGAGCCAACCAACCATGGACTCAACCCTTTAAAAACGCCCAAGGCAAAAGAATCCTTTCCATATTTTGTAAGCAAGTTGATTATCTCAAATATTTGTTTTAAGGACAGAAAAATCGACGAACTCAGACATGTTAGACAGTGCAGAAAGGAGGCTAGTGGTTTCGGGGAGGTAGGGAGCAAGAAAGGAAAACTACTAATTGTAGCATGGCGGTCAGGCGGCAATGGGAAATAATCAAAAACTAGCCTTATCCGAAATAATCAGCTTTAATAAAGGAAGGAAGTGGGGTAAACTTACAGAGCCAAGGTTCCAGCGAAGAGCAGCGAACCAAGAAGGAGAAAAACAGGGGCGCCTATCCCAAACCCGGTTCTTTTTAAAGGTACCTTTTGCCCCTGGAGCGGTCATGCCCCTCAGCGCAGGGATTGGTCAGCCGCCCCAACAGCTAATGGATTATTGCATTTCTTGAAGATGGAGAACATGGTGATGAAACGCCTCAGAACCAGACATGTTGATGGTGATGGTTGCACAGCTCTGAATCCACGAGCAGCTCTGAGCTGCATCCTCTCTGAGGTGAGTTGTATAAGGAGTAGCCTAATGACACTGAAGTCAAATGGGCTTACACTTACACTTCAGTAGTCTCAGGGAACCAGATCAACTGGAAAAGGCTAGTGATATTAGTTCATCTCAGAGCATGGTAGGAATACAAAGGGGATCTGCTAGTTTTCAACTCAAATATATTCGAATGCCAGAAACCTTGAGGACTTTGTTGCTGTTCAACAGCTTATAAATAGTTCTTTTCTGCCAACTTCTCATTTCCCTTCTACCATAATAGTGTCCACATCTTCAAGAATAGAAACGGTTCCCGCCTCCTCCCCACCCCCCCCCCCGTTGGCCTTTCCACACAAGATAATGGATGCATCATTTGAGAGTCGCTTAAGCTAACTCATTTAAAGGTGAGGTGCCGGTGTCTCTTGTAGTTGTTTCCAAATAACAGCCTAACTCTGAGCAGGCTTTGAGTTTCAGAAAGAAACAATTAAACTGAAATCTAAGTTTCTGAATCAAAAGACTTTTCTGTGTTGTCTTGTTGGGAACATGAATGTTCTTGTGCCCACAAATCTCCCAGGAAACCAAAAATGTTAAATACCCAGGGTTTTCCTTTCAAAGGGAGTGACTTGTAACCTCTTTTCCAGAAGGCTGATAATTGGAGGTAATTAATAGCTTGGTGATCTGCATTATCTGTTGGACCAGGTCCTATCAAACTTCTACAACCAGGACCAAAGGTGGCTTGTAATCTAAGTGGCCCTTACATTACCTGTACATCCAAGGGCTCATCCAAGCTCCCACAGTCAGGACCAGAGATACCTAATAGCCTAAAAGACACTTACATTATCTGTATAGTGAGGGGCTCCCCAAGTCCCCACAACCAGAACCAGAGGTGACTAATAGCCCAAATGACCTCTATGCTATATGTATAACTGAGACAGACCAGTCCCCTCCTGAGGCTCTTCAGTTAGTACAGGAAACCTATCTCTAGAACCCATCTTCTTGGAAGAAATGGCATGGACTTTGAATTAAATTTCGATGTAATTATTTACATTGTGTACCAGGGACTGTATTACACCAGGAAACATTTCCCAAATTATATTGTGTCTGAATATTCTGGCAATAAATTGCCTAGCTTCAGATTCTCTGAAAGTTTGAGCCAGCCTGGCAGACTGAGCCAGGCTGAACTGAGTTTTCATTTTCAGTTCTTCATGAATCATTTTGCTGTAACATCTACATGGGCCCCTCATTATCTAAACAAACACTCATCTGACATCAGTAATTACAGGCTTGAATTACCACACGGTCTAAGCGTGGTCCCTGGAAAGGGGAGCTTGTAGGGTCTAAAGAAAATGGGAAGCATACCCCCTATATTAAAGGGGTGGCTACTACTAGTCATAGCAGATGGTTACCCCCCAGAAGTATCAACTCAGAGCCACCAATTTAGGTTATAAGCTACCCATTCAGATATATAGGTAAGAAACCTAATGTTTAAAGAACTACAAATGTTTTAAGGCACAGAAGTAATCAAAAGCTACCTACAAATGCCAAATCCAACTGTCTTTAATTTTGCATCTCTTATATACACACCCCGCTGGGCTAAAAATTCAGCCCTATACTCATATCAACACTATATCTTTCTTTTTGGCAGGCGGTAGAAGGGGGTTTGAGACAGGGTTTCTCTGTGTAGCACTGGCTGTCCTGGAACTCGTTTTGTAGATTAGAGACCAAGCTGGCCTTAACTCACAGAGATCCTCCTGCCACTGCCTCCATAGTGCCAGGATTAAGTGCGGGCACCTCCACACCCAGCTCAGATCTTATTTTTGTTATTTGTATCCACTATGCAGATGAAAACATGCATTGGCATAAAAGTTTAAATAACATAGCTTTTAGTTTTTGATTCAGATTCTAAAAGAATTGCTGAAAGATATTATAAAAAATTGAAACAAAATAGAGACTGATAAGCAGGGAGATGTTCAGGATAGTGTTAGTATTCATAACCAGATATTGTGGAAAATGCCAGAGTTGTTGTGATTAATTGCATTTTATAAATCATAACATGGAACATAGAGAAACCATTGAATTTTAGTAGTACAGGAAAATATAATGCATTGCTGAATGAATAAAGTCAGATACAAGAAACACAATGTGTTCTCAATTATTTGAACAGTTAAGATATTTATGTGCTGGGGGTAATCCATGGGCATGTGTGTATGCAAGGGTGTGCAGGCAGGCCTGAACAGGATGTCAGGTGGTGCTGTACTGTATTCCCTTGAGACAGGGTCTCTCGCTGCACCTGGAGGTAGGCTGATGGCAAGCAAGCCCTAGGGATTCTCCTGCCTCTGCCTTCCACGATGTGAGTGCTGGGGGTTTTGGCTTTAGGGCCCCACATGTGCATAGCAAGCACTCTTACCCACTGAGACATCTCCCCAGATCCAACTGCATATTTTAAAAAAAATAGATGGAAGTTATGCTAAATGTTGAAACACAGTAAAAGATTACTTATTGTGATTTGCCCCTAATTTATTATTTCCCGATTTCTTACAATTACTAAAACTCAAGAACTACTACATTGTTTTTATCTTGTTGGTAATTATGTCTAAAATAATCAGAAATTATCATAATCATAATTTCACATTCATTAATAGACCTGGCTAACAGGCAGTTGAAGAAGTCACAAGGGTAATATGGTCATGTAAGTCGTGCACATAGACCATAAACAGCATGTAAATTATGTATTTTTCCTTTATCACAATTATGTCATTAACCTATTAACCCCTACTAGAAATGTAGACCAAGGGAGGACTTGGTCACTAGGAGTGGAAGTAGAAATGAGTTCCTGCACAATGAAAAACAGAATGTCACTAGAAACACAAATCAAGGACAGTAGGTCTGCAGGCATTTCAGCATATAGAGTATTTTACAAACAAGACCCAATATTTGCCAAATAAACAGTCACTCTGAGATATTGGTTAACAATAAAATAAAACAAAACAAAACAAAAAACCCGCCATGAAATGGCTATGTGTAATCCAGAGGACCACCATTTCATGCCTGTCTAAGAAGTACCACTGTGTTATTCTAAATGCAACTAAAAGTTAATAGCATCAAGGAACTTCAACTTCCACTAATGCTGTGGCATAAAGGCTAGTAGAGGTTTTCTATAAAAGTCCAGATAATATTTTTTGCTTTGTAGGCTATATGGTCTCTGATAGAACTACTCAGATTTTTAAACACAGAAACAGGCGTGTTGGGAAAAAGAAGGGCAATAGCAAGAGTGGGGATGAGAAGTAAGTAAGGGATAAATGAGGATCAAAATACTACTTGTACTTGAATGGAAATGTTGTAAGGAAATAATTATTATGTATAAGTAATATGAGCTAATAAAAAATTTAAACCCTAAAATACCTTTGTGTATGCATACAATTATTACATACAAGGTTGTTTATATAACATGAAAAACTAAAGCAAACAAAAAATTCCCACTTAAATGACTTTATTTGAGATATTTATGCTTTTAAAAAGGGCTTATCTTTGGGAAATAAGAACATGTCCCAAATTTAGTAAGACTACGAAGTCTCTAGACAGATCCAGCCTTGACTGCACGAAATCCATTCTAGTTTGCATGTGATTCCTTTCCCTGTCTTGGTTCTACAGATGCAAAGTCAAAACCCTTTCTTGTCTTCCTTCTTAGGTAGGTGGCCACACTACCTAGTTCTAGTCAATGTTCTCTGTCCTGTTTGGTTTTATGTGTCAACTTGACACAGGCTAGAGTCATCAGAGAGAAAGAAGCCTCAGTTGAGGAAGTGCCTCCATAAGATCCAGCTGTAAGGCACTTTCTCAATGAGTGACCAAATGCAGGAGAGCTCAGTCCATGGTGATGTCATCCCTGGGCTGGGAGTCCTGGGTTTTATAAGGTGGGCTGAGCAAACCAAGGGAAGCAAGCCAGTAAGCAGCTTCCCTCCATGGCCTCTGCATCAGCTCTTGCCTCTGGCATCCTGCCCTGTGTGAGTTCCTGTCCTGACTTCCTTCAGTGATGAGCAGCAATGCTGAAGTGTAAGCCAAATAAACCCTTTCCTCCCCAACTTGCTTTTTAGTCATGGGGTTTTATCACAGCACCAGAAACCCTAAGACACTCCGAGTTGACTTGGCTAGGTGGAACTCTTTAGAAAGCTTTCATGGGGACTGGAGAGATGACTCAGCAGTCAAGAGCTCTTGCAGAGAGCTGGGGTTCTGTTCCAAGCTCCTTCTCCAGACTAATAACCACCTATAACTTCAATTCCAGGGGATTCAATGCCTTTTTCTGGCCTCCTTAGGTACCACATGAATGTACACAACAACATACGTCCACATACAGAATTGTAAATAAATAGACCTGAGAAGATTTTAAAGCCTTTTAACAAGGCCAAGTGGCAAGCCCCTTGAGTTTTTGGTCTTTGGTTCCTGTCTTGGTCAGGATTTCTATTGCTGTGAAGAAGACACCATTGACGACCATTGAAGGAAAAACGTTTAATTGGGGGTGGCTTACATTTGCAGTATCATCATGGTGTGACATGGTGGCACGCAGGCAGATACAGTGCTGAAACAGGAGCTGAGAGTCCTTACAGCTTGATGCACAGGCAACAGCAAGTAGTCTGAACCACTGGACATGGCTCAAGAATATATGAGACCTCAAAGCCCACCTCCCCAGTGACACAATTTCCTCAACAAGGCCATACCTACTCCAACAAAACCTCACCTCCTAATAGTGCCACTCCCTTTGGGGGACATTTTCTTTCAAACCACCACAATTTCCCAATACTCTTTCTCCTTTCTTACATCTGATGACATTTGGAGGTATCATCAACCATGAAGAATGAGGGAGTGTGGCTGTAAAGACACCTGAGTTCTCAATGGCACCACTGACACAGCTCCTCATCCTGCTTCTCTTTGGACCATTGATGGTATACAAACAATAAAGAGAACAGCCCTTCCATGTTTAGAAGGGAGTTGCAGAGCCTGCTGCTGTCTGCTGTGAAGCAGTTTTGTAAACTGAAATGTGCTCCCATCATTTTCAACAAATATTTCCATCCATTGTGGTACCTAGCCACTCCTATTCCAGACATGCTATTATCTCTTCATCAGTTGGAGCCAGGATGACTTTGTCAGAGCTAAGCTGGTCATTTGGATATAATATTTAGAAATACACACCAACAAGTGAGTTCTTAATACACTCACTCTTTTTTCGATATATTAACTGTTTTCTCCAGGCTGCCTGCTATTTCAGTCCATGTAGGTCAACATCACCTTATTGAAAAGTCCTTGAGAATGCTGAGATCTGCTTTTCCTGGGGACATTTACCAATACTTGATGGGAAGCAGCCTGCACCTGCCTTTGCTTTTGTGAGCTAAGGAGCTGTCTGAAATGCCTTCTGGAAGCTTTCTGTTTTCAATGTTTTTAAGCACTCTGAAGAAATTCTCTGATTTCAAGTCAAAAAGGCATTGCTTCTTCTTCATAGTTTTATGTAAGTTGAGTCTCACATCCTCTGTTAAAACTTGAAGTTTAAGGGCAAGATATCAGCTTTCAAATTCTGGGCAGAACCACCTCAGTTGGTTACCAAAAAAAGGAGGAGGAAGAAAGGAAGGAAGAAAAGAAGGAAGGGAGGGAGGGAGGGAGGGAGGGAGGGAGGGAGGGAGGGAGGAAGGGAGGGAATAATTATCATTTCAATCTCTCCCAAAGAACTTTTGGCTTGTCTTGAAGTAGATGTGCTTTTAATTGAGATGCCTGCAGATCACTCTGATTTGCTCATGGACGACTGTGTGTTACCTTGTTCCCCAAGATGACCTTTTAAGAAGCGTCTTGAAATCTGTGAATATGTGACCAAGATAAAGACGATATGAGCCATTTTCTGAAAGAGCAATTCGCATTCCCTTTTACGTGCGAAGGCAAATGTTATGAGCACCGCTGAGGTTGGGCAATAAAGAAAGACGTAACATCAGGCCTGAGAACTGAAATATACCAGGTTTGTAACTTCTACACCGTTGAGTTGGCCGGGGACTCATCTGTTGAGATGCATTTGATAATTTCTGTGCTGACATTTGTCTTTCTTCCCCAACTAGACTGGGTTACTCGGGGGCAGGAAGTGTGCCCTTTATACATTATTTCGTGTCTTTAATGCATGGTAAGCTCCTGGGCACAGAGTTGAAACGGAATTGAGTCTGAATGATTGACTGACACCTCGCAAGTTGATAGCTATTTTTGGAGAATAAGCCCTTCCAGTAATACGGAGGAGGGAAGGAGAGCGTGTCCTTGATGTCCGGTATTTGTAGATAGACATTTAATAAGGCAACCTCTCAAGGGCATCTCTCTCCACTTTGAAAATATTTGGCACCTGTTTAGGGAATCAGTATTTGACTTGAAGGGAAAATGCTAATAAGTTCTCCCAGATTCACTCTGTGGCTTATTATGGCTCTGTTAGGCTGCCATTAAAAACCAAAGTACCTCACGCTTTTGCAACTGGCACCTGTGCATCGAATCAGCCCAGTCCTCACCTTGACTCCATGCCTAGCTGTTAACCCCCTCGCTTGCTCTGCTGCAGTAACTGTTTGCTTGCGCCAAATGCCCCAAGTTCTACAGTCCCCGACAACTCAGGTCTCCTGGACTCGACCTCGTTTTGCTTTTTATCCATCTTTGAAAACGCCTCCCACATATTCCATCATTTATCTCTTTCCCATATGGGTGAGGCGCTCATCCACTATTCAGTCTCCCTAATATTTTGCAGCTTCTTGGGGATTTTCTATATAAAATGTTGATGGTGTTCACTTATAATTCCAGAAGTTCCCTAGGGCTCACTGGCTGGTTGCCCTTGCCTATATGGTGCCATGTACTCAAATACATAGGAAGATGCACATAAACACACTTTAGTTTTAAAATGTTAAAAATAAGACACAGTGCCCTTGTGTCTTGTTCCTTAATGAATTGGAAGAGCTACAGAAAGCTCTCTTTTGAAGAGTGAGCTGACATTGGGAATCTCTCACAGATGGTGTTATGAGGAGAGATCAAATAGCCTAGGGCTGCAGCCGTGTTGGGTTAGGTATGGCTCTGAGGAGAAGATAGGTGTTGGGTTAGAAATGCCTCTGTGGAGGACATAGGTGCAGCCATGAATTCTGTGGGTAGATGGAAGGGTTGTACAGACAAAGAGGGCTGTGTCCAGAGAAGATTGTGAGTGTGTGTGTGTGTGTGTGTGTGTGTGTGTGAACACTTATCAAGGGTAAGAAAGTGACATCATATGGTTTTCCTTTGGAGGTAGTAAATCACTTTGAATACACACACACACACACACACACACACCATGAGTGCGCACACATGTTTTTTTGGTGGCATTAAAGATGATACTGAAGAGCAATTATTTACATATAAGAGTTAGTCCTGAAATATTGGTTTCAATTTCAATATATTCCTTATCCAATTTCAAATAATTTACAGTAAAAACAATCTGTTGAGTCTGGAATTGTTGTGGTCTGAATTTTCTAACATTTATTTTTTAAAAAATTATCTTGATCATAGTACATAGTAATTATTTTTCTCATTCTACATTAAAAGTTACAGTTTAAAATGTTGGACAAGAAGATGGGATTTAATGAAGGGCATCTTTCCCCCACACTGACACGGATGTTAAATCTTTTCCCTTTTTGGGGGAGGGATTCTAATATGGTCTAATCACTCTAATTTAAAATTCTGGGTGTGCATGTTTTATTCATGACTTCCTGCATAATTGGGAAAGTGTATGCAGCTCCTCCAGAGCCCTAACTTTGGAAATAAAACAAATAACGGAGCCATGACATTTTTCCAAAGGCTCAGATAGACAAGACTTTTGAAAGATGGGATAATTGGGGATCAAGGCCTAATCAGCCGCTATGAAATGAGCTTTTAATTACAACACTTCCACTGATGGGCTGGAGTCCATCGAGGTTAAAAGTGACCTCACATAAGCTCCATCTAAAAGGGTAGAAATGTTTCCCTTTGGGATGAGGTATCACCTTCAGTATTCAGGCACTAAGGTGGTCTGCCCAGGAAAATGATCCTCAGAAATATTTCATACCTGCCCTGCATCCCCTGAAAGAAATTCCAAGTGCCACTTGTTTTTCTCCTACCACAGGGTACTGTTTATGCAATGAGAATGTTGACCTCAGAATCAAAATATTCACCTATGTCCAGTGGGGTGGGGAGGGAGAGGAGCTCACATTATCTAAAGTTGTTTACGAATGTTTGAAGACAGTATCAAAGGGGGTGATGCGCAAAGCATTGGTCTTTAAATTACAGAATTCTGGATTAAAACAACCGGTTTTGTTTCAAGAGGCAGATGATAATAGAGATTTTCTAACCTGGGGTGTGTGCTTGCCCAGGGCCTTGTAGGCTATCAGTGTGTGATTCCAATTGATGTCAAGTTCAAACAAGTTTCCTTTTAGTAAGAACAGAGACATGCTATAGACTGCTGCCCTAATCTCCTGCCTAAATGGAGACTCACATGTACAAACTTTAATTTCTGAAAGCTAAATAAAACTAGGGGAACTGTTATACTGCAGCACCAAAACAAAATAAGAACATTTTTCATTTCAACTCTACAGCCACCACTGCTGTGGGACAATGGTCTGTACCCTGTTACTTGTATTTTAAATAAATGCTGATTGGCCAGTAGCTAGGCAGGAAGTATAGGTGGGGTGACCAGGTAGGAAGTAGAGGCGGGGCAATAAGAATTCTGGGAAGAGGGAAGTTTCAGCGCAGTTGTCACCCAGACACAAAGCAAGCAAGATATGACCGTCTTGCTGAAAAAGGTACCAAGCAACGTGGCTAACATAGACAAGAATTATGGGCTAATATAAGATATAAGAGTTAATAAGAAGCCTGAGCTACTAGGCCAATCAGTTTATAATTAATGTATACCTCTGTGTGTTTTCTTTGGAACTGAACAACTGCATGACTGGGTGGGACAGAAACATCAGTCAACATACCACCTTTCCTTTGAATAAAAGAAATCAAACAAAAATCTATTCTGCTTAGAAATGAGCATTATCATTATAGCCTCAACAGAGGTTCTCTCTAAAATGACTAAAATGAGTCTAACAAAATTTTTAAGCACAAACAGGGCTAAATAGAGGGCCAAGCAGAAAGATGCATTTGCCACAAGGTGTGAAGACCTCAGTTTGATTCCCCAAAACCCACATGATCCTGGACCTGCATGCTTCTGTAATCCAAGCATTCCTATTGCAAAATGGAAGGAGAGACTGGGGACGCCAGGGAAGCCACAGGCCAGCTAGCCTGGCGTACTCAGAAGTGAAGAGGAAACTCTGTCTCAAATAAGTTGGAAGTTGAGGACTAATACTTCCTGTTGTCCTCTTAGCAACACCACCTATGTCATGATGTATGTCCTGGAACACACACACTATCCACATACACCAAAAGAAATTTTTTTTTTGAAAACTCAAACTTTCTGGTTCCTTAACATATATGTGAGTGTGTGCATTTTACATGCAATCAAACACAGTAGTGGGCACAGATATGTGAAATATAGTTCCATTTCTATGTCAGATTTTCCTTGTGGGGAATGTAAAAAAAAAAAAAAAAAAAAACCGTAGGGCCCCTTTAAGAACAGCAAGCTGGCCCCTAAACCGGGAGTTACTTGTAGGACAGTTGTCATGACAATGCTGCCCTAGAGGACTGAGTTGCATGAGATCTGATTGCAGTGACCAGCTTGACACATCTGTGGTGACTCTGTGTCATTTCATCAGCATACGGGCTATCTTTTCTGCTCACATGTGGGTGAACTTGACTTCTGAGAAGTGCGGAAATGTACCTCCCTTGTGCCCCTCTGTCACGCGCTTAGATTCGGCTCTAAGAAAGATCACCCAAGCCTTACACAGCATTTCCAAGGCAGAGCCAGAGCCAGCGCTTGGTGATTTAGCTCTTAAGAACTGCTATCTATGAGACTGACATCTCTTCCACGGGAGATAAATGACAGAAGAGCCAATAGGCTTACTAGAGATAAAAATAATAACAACTAGCAATTATTGAACAATTTTGAACTGCCAGAGCCAAAGCTAAATGCTGCCTGGGAGTTTTAACCTGTCGTTTAACCAGAGGCAGCTAGATGAGGATGCTATGCCATTATTAACCCCACGTTTACAGATGTGGAAATCGTGGCTCAGTGTGGTTATTTAACTTGAGAAGTCTCATAGGCTTCATTGATTGAGTCAAGACTTATACTCTAAGGATGGGGAGGATGGCTCAGTAGGAAAGAGTGCTTGCTGAACAAGCTTGGGAAACTGAGATCAGATCACCAGCATCCATATAAGAAAACATGTGTAACTCTAATTCTTAGGGATCTGACTCCCTCTTCTGGCCTACAAGGGTCCAGGCATGCACATAGTGCACATACATACATGCAGTTAAAACATCTATACCCATAAACTGAAAATTAAAATAAAAAAAGAAAGCACCTGTCCTTCTTGGGTAGACACACTCACACACGGACACGCACACCACATACACGTACAGACACACATAGATACACACAGACACATAGACACGCACATGACACGTTCGTAGACACATATACTGTCCTGTTTTCATTTCTGTGATAGAATATCCAGACAGAAAGCAATGTCAGAGAAAAAAAGGTTTGTTGAGTTTTATTTAATTTATTTTATCCCAATTCCAAGCTACAGTCCACCACTGTGGAGACGTCAAGGCAGGAACTCAGGGAAGCTAGTCACATCACATTGAAGAGCAGAGAGAAGACATGCACACATGGAGAAAGCTCACTAGCTTTTCATTTGGGCATAGCTCAGGGACCAGCCCTTAAGGGAGCACCACCCCCAGTGGGCTGGATCTTGCTACATCAGCTACCTATTGCCATTCCTCACAGACCTGCTCAAAGCCTAAGCCAGTATAGACAAGCCCTCGCTGATATTCTTCCCCAGATGATCCTAAGTTGTGTCAAGGTGACAATTAAATCTGTCACGGGAGTGGGAGATGAGGCAGGGAGAGACTCAAACTCTGCAGCCCACGTTCTCAGACACACATTAAAATCACCTCATTGGGACAAAAATAAATCGGGGTGATGTCACCGGCTTCCCATGACACCAAGCTGGCTGTTTATGCTGCAGCTGCTATTTTAACACAAGAGAAGGAAGAGTGACCTAAAACCTAAAAAGCTGATGCTTCTTCCCTTCTATTATTGTTTGTCACACACTGAAGCCGAGCTTGCATTCTGAACTTCTATGACTGACACTGAAAACACAGGTGGGAATCGAGAAGGATATGGTGAAGCCAGTAACAATAATAGAATTAAAGATGGTAGTTAAGCCATACTGAGCACCTATGCAATTTTACAGGTATTGCTAAATGTGCTGTCCACACAGACAGACCTAGGTACACAACACTGAGCTAATGGCGAGGGGGGGGGCCCAATCACAAATGGATCAACATGCAAACAGAAGGTATCGCTGCAAAAGGCCCCATTCTGTCCACTCTATTGCAGAGCAGGTATAGTGTCCTGCTTTAAGAAGAACTGTAAGACTCGCATGCCATCAGTTCTTGTCTTTGCCGGCCTGTGAAGGATTCCTTGGCCATGGACACTGAATACAGTAGTGATTTAAATGGATAAAAATCTGTGACCTGTTGAAGCATACCTAGTAAAAGATGAGAAACATCCAAATTAAAATGGAGATCACTTATATAACTAAAAGATACCTGTATGCAAGCTGAATCAAAAACCTGTCAGTCCATATACTCCATAAAATACACAGTGAAGACTTACTTCTTGACCCACTGACTGAACCTCACCAATTCAGTCAATGAATATTTAGTAAGTGCTCCATATAAGCAAAGGACAAGACACAAGGAAATACCAAAGTCAGACATGTTCCCCATTCTCAAGGCAATGTCTAGAGGATTACCCATCATTAAATATTTTGGATTTGCTCTCAATATTGAGCTCAGCTATTTACTAATTCATCTAGGTTTCTGCAGAAAGAGAGATGACTGCTCCCTCTTTGACCATCAGAGAAATGCAAATCGGAAGGAACTATCTTAAGATTGCTCCCACCAGAACAGCTACGATCAACAAAACGGAAAAGAAAATCCTGGTGTTCACAGGAGGACTAGAGCTAAAGATCACTGTGCTGAGCAAAATAAGCCACACTCAGAAAGGCACATCTTTTATGTCTTCTTTCCTCAAAAGAGATTAGAAAAATAAATAAATAAATAAATAAATAAATACATGGAGGCCATGAGAAAAGGGGACATGGGGACTAGGAATGCAACAGCAAGAGGGAAGAAAGGTAAGTGTGAGGAATGAGGGGGGAGTGAAAGCACCATATGTACGTATGTGCAAATGACATACTGAAACCCACCATCTTATCTAATATACAGAAAAGATAAAATAGAGGTTTCCAGGTGATTTCTTTTCATGTACAGCTCACTAAATTGTCAGAATTCAAAAAAGTTGTATCACTTAAAAAAAAATGTTTGGTGGCCAGAGAGATGGCCCAGTGGTTAAAAGCACTGGACCAGAGACCTGGGTTTCATGCTCATCTTCTGGAAGGCCTTACACAGAAGCTGAGAAATTAGCCTATAAGAAAAAATGGGGTGGCAAAGAAGAAGGCTGAACCCCCCTCGCAGAGGCCCACTAGGACTGGCTAGCACCACTGGCATGGGTACAGAGGCCCCCCAGAATGACTGAAGGTGTCCCGTGACTCATGATAAACTGTATGTATCAAATGCCTGAGCAAGCCCAGATTATACAATGATGCAAATGGCCCATGATACAGGATCTACACTGTACAGCATTACCATTGGACCATCTAAGCTTTTCCTGATCTGCTCACTCCCTCCCCTTGAAAATGCTCTCTTTTTAAAATCTCTTTTTATTATTTATTTGTGTGTATGCACATGGGTATGCAAGTGGCAGAAGGGGGCATCATAACCCCTACAACTGAGGTTACACGTGGTTGTGCACTGCCCTATGTGAATGCTAGGAATTGAACCAGGGTCCTCTGGAAGAGCAGCCAGTGCTCTCAAGTGCTGAGCCCTCTCTCTACCCCTAAAACTGCATTATTTCTTAATAAAAAGTCTTTGACTTTGCTTACTTTAAAAAAAAATCTATCGCAAACCCATCACACACTTTAACTTTTTTTGTATTTGAACAATGAAAAAATTGCACAACAATGCCTACCAGACTATTCTCAATGTCAACTTAAAAACTGTTTCTATCCCCCAAATCCACCTCTTTATTCAGATTAGTGAATGGAATTGCCAGAAGTAAGAAGTGTATTGATTTCAGAACAATAATTAAAGTGTAATGGACGTAATCAGTTTCACATGGAACTATAAATTTCATCCAAAGACAAGATAGATTGTTGAATAAGAACATCTGACCGCTCATCTGCTCAAAATTTTAAAATTTGGATTTCATTTTCTGGCGGTGTTATTCATCTTAACTGAGAAAAAATATTCATCTCCTCTCAAGCGCTGGACACTTTGAGATGAGGAGGGTAAAAAGGAACCATTTGGTTCTTCACAGGGGTCAAATTATACATCAAGTCAAGCGTGAAGTCCCTTCACCGGAAACATTTCAGAAAGTTAAATGGTTCTTTCAAGATTATGCTGACAATAGAGTCTTCAGTCTTTGTTATAGTATCGTCTATGACCTCACTAATAAGGATAATAATGTATCATCAAAAAATGCTGTTAATTGAAAACTGTAAGTCTAATTAACCAGGAACGTGACCATGCATAACGCATTATTAATAGAATGAAAAGATCGCATTACATCAACTGCTACCAAGAAAAGACGACAAGGACAGTCCACCAGCTCAAAGGCTCATCGCATCCATTTTAGCTAAGCTACAGATGGGATTTTCCCTTCGGTAAACTGTAGGCTTCACAGCGAAACAACATGAAACTCAAAGAAGAGAATCAAGCTCGATTTAAAAGATAGGTCATGGGCCAGCTACCAGGGATCTGCTCTATAAAGGGTCCTACGTCGTGGTTGATACACATCAGAAATACGGTGCCAATTAACTCCTGTTCCCACATGAAACTTTGCACAATGAGTAGAATGAAAATTGGTATCACTCCCAATGAATTAAACAGTTGCCCTCAAATAAAAATATAAATACCCTGTCCTAATACTCACCTCCCCATAGACCATCTTGTGACAGAGACATGTGTTATTGGACTGGGGGTCACTACAATCCTTTGCTTCAAACCTGGAAACAATCTGCTAGTGGTCACCTGAAGTAGGCAGTTATGGCCAAGTGAAATGTCAACCCTAGAAGATCATATCATTCAGAATATTCTATAGAGAAAAATGGGTTTATCATCTGAACTTAAATTCTATGCCTCCCAAGAAGTCTATTGTATAGAAAACCCTTTCTAAACCTAACAAATTTCCCTATAGGAAAATGGAATGCATGGTACCAATGTTATTTAACAAAAACATCTTATTGCTTTTATTGAGCCATATATTTTTCTCTGATCCCCTCCCTTTCTCTCCCCTCCCCTCTACCCTCTCCCATGGTCCCCATGTTCCCAATTTACTCAGGAGATCTTGTCTTTTTCTACTTCCCATGAACATTAGATTCATGTATGTCTCTCTTAGGGTCCTCTTTGTCAAGATTCGCTGGAATTGCAAACTGGAGGTTAGTTTTTTGTTTGTTTGTTTGTTTGTTTGGGGGCTGGTTTTTGTTTTGTTTTGTTGGGGGGTTTTCTGCTTTATGTCTAAAAGCCACTTTTGAATGAGTACATATGATATTTGTCTTTCTGGGTCTGGGTTACCTCACTTAATATGATGTTTTCTTTTCTTTTTCTTTTTTTAAAGATTTATTTACTTATTATGTATTCAGTGTTCCTCTGCATGTATGCCTACACACCAGAAGAGGCACCAGATCTCTTTTCAGATGGTTGTGAGCCACCATGTGGGTGCTGGAATTGAACTCAGGACCTCTGGAAGAGCAGTCAGTGCTCTTAACCTCTGAGCCAGCTCTACAGCCCTCAATACGATGTTTTCTAGATCCATCCATTTGTCTACAAATTTCAAGACATCATCTTTTTTACTGCTGTGTAGTACTCCATTGTGTAAATGTACCACATTTTCCTTATCTATTCTTTTATTTAAGGGCATTTAGGTTGTTTCAAGGTTCTGATTATGGCAAACAATGCTATTATGAACATAGTTGAGCACATGTCCTTGTGGTACAATTGAGCATCCTTTGGGTGTACTGAAGTAAAAAGTGATATTGCTGGGTCTTGAGGTAGGTTGTTTACTAATTTTCTGAGAAACTGCCATACTGAAATCCAAAGCAGCTGTGCCAGTTTGCACTCCCACCAGCAATGCAGGAGTGTTCGCTTTACCGCACGTCCACTCCAGCATAAGTTGTCATCAGTGTTGTTGATTGTGGCCATTCTTACAGGTGTAAGAGTTGTTTTGATTTGCATTTCTCTGTATTTTCAAAACTTTTTTCAGCTGTGGATGCACTCTAAAACCTGTGAACACATCTCCCAATATTAAGGTTAAAAGACTTAAAACTAGCTGGGCTACTGGGACTCAATTATTTTTTCTTGATCATTAACTTGAACTACTATCTATGTAGCTCGTAGAGTAAATTCATAGGCCCTAGCTGTGTAGCATTCCCTTGTATTTATTTTTATTCAACAAAACTCTGTATAGGCCATAGTTATTATTATCAATTTGGACAGTGCAGCTTAGAGAAGGGTCATCTTCTTGACAATCCACAGATAAAAAAAATGCCCAGTAGAACAGGATGCTTCCAAGAGATAAACACATAATATTGCAGGTAGTAGAGATCTCCATACATCCACTTGTACCATGCTAGATACCAGATGAATATTGCAGTAGCAAGCATGTAAAGGTACAGCAGAAGCAAAAGGCTTTCTGGGGTCTGTAGTCCCATGGCCCTGCCTAAACGAGATTCACCATCAGAGTGGCCTCATGGTGGGTCACCACTTCAATTGCTACCAGCTGCTCCTCTGCCATGGCAATCGGCATTCTTAGACTACATCTATCTGTACAAGAAAATGTATAGGGAGATTGAAGAAACTTCTGTGTTCTTGACATTTCACCAAAGATCCAAAACAATCCCCCATTGTTTTACATTTCGTTCAACAATGAGAAAAATTCATTTCAGGCAAAATAAATTGCTTGCCTACAAACTAAAATTAAAATAAGTTTTGCTAAGGGGCTAAAAGCTTAAAATAAGTACCTTTAAAGGATATAAAGATGAACAGGGGAAGGGCTTATCCGAACTGAGCAGCTATCTACCGACAGTTAATGTCTACGAGAGGAAAGAGTCAGTTTTCTTTAAGGGTGTGGCCCCTAATAGGTTGTCCATAAGCTAGTGGATGTGGGGGGGTCCTGCTTGACTAGACTCCCTATCATGTCTGATTGTCCTCCCTTGTGGGGCTACAGAATGGGCATCCTGCATTGTGGGGCCGCGGAATAGGCAGATAGTGCACTCACATTTCCCTGGGGAATAAGGAGGCCTAGCAACAACTAGGGGAATACAGAGGCTCAAGAAGCCAGCACAACTCCTGGATAAATAGCTACATGCTGAGAGATGGAGAACCAGCTTTCCCCATGGATGAGCCGCCAGTATCATTGGATTCCAGGTGGTCAGCGCTAAACACATGTACATGCGAGTAACACTAAATGGACTCAAAGTTATAGATGGGTGATGAGAAGGTACATAAATCATACATACATACATACATACACACATATATATATACATACATACACACATACATACATACACACATACATACATACATACACACATACATACATACATACACACACACATACATACACACACATACATACATACATACACACATACATACATACACACATATCTATATGTAATAATAAAGAAGATGCCAAATTTGAGAGAGAGTGGGGTAGAGACATGGGAGGAGTTAGAGAAAGGAGAGAGAGAAATAGAATTTGATGTGAAACGATACTTATGTATGAAATTCTCAAAAAATATCATCTAAATAAAAAGGCAATTACAGAGAACTACATAAAATTAAGAAATACACGAGATCCAATGTTGAAATTCTGGCTGAGTGCCAGGAAAGATCCATTTCTTTTAAAAGGCCATATCCAAGCACATTGCTAACAAAGCAAGATAACTCCACCCTCCCGATTGGTCCTCCTGCTCCAGCGCATGGCCACACTGGTGAAAATGCTTCTTTTGAAGTCACAGCTCTTACTGAACTGCTACTGTGTGCCACCTCCATCCCGGGAGAGAGGGAAGGAACAAGTACACGGCCCTGACTTTAAAATGTCTACATGCTTTCAATGAGAAAAGGCTTCACCAGGAGAATAACCACCGGCGTGAGAGCACACATCTTAGAATATCAACATCAGGAAGAAAAAAAAAATCTCAGCAGCAGAAGTTAATGGAGCATTCCCACACTCGTTCAAGGAAATAACTGCGCAGAGGTTGACATTACAAAGTGAAGGCAAAATAACACATTTCAGATTCAGAGGGGCTCAAAAGAGAAATTTCTACTGTCTACAGACCTTCATTAGTAGTGCTATTCGCCTGCAAAAAAGAAGAAACTTCCAAGTGGAAATGGGACTCAACTGACCAAGAAATTGATAAACTATATTCGGAAATGAACTGTATTGACTCTTAAAATAACGTAAGTCTGTGTTAGGACTTGAAATTTTTACCCAATAGTCCTACATAGTGCTGGCATCTAGTGGCCTGTAAAGACCGTGAGACTTCATGCGGTCCATAAGGGGCTAGGACTAATTAATAATTTTACAGTTTAAAGGACACATACTTGTATTGAACTAATTAGAATTTAATGCAAAAATAATGGAAGATGCAAAGATGGAAAACCGCCACTGAGAAAACAAACTGACATGAAATCCAGAAAAAAAAAAAACCACACATACTTTGGACCATGCGTATGTCTGTCTTCTTCTGCATGTACGTACTCAGGGTGCCATCTGGTAAGGGGCAGTCATAGTTGTGATTAGAAGGTGGTTCTGGATAAATCAGAATGTTATATTGAGTTTCTATATCAAGTCTTTTATTTTGAGCATTTTATTCAACTTTCAGTGGAACACAATTTGCTGATCTTCACAGTAAAGAGTCCTCGGCTCTTCTAGCTCCGAGTCTGCAAACAGTCTGCTCCTCTGTTTCTCTTGCTTGCCCTCAGGTCTTTAAACATCCCTTCTAAGGTACGTGAAAACAGTTCACTTCACCTGTCAGTGGAAACCAGGGCCGTGTGGGAGTCAGGTGCATTCTCAACCACTGATCTACATTTCCGACCTGAAACTCTTTTCTTCTCTAATATCATGTCAAGACTGGATCGTTGTAAAGCCTCCTTTTGAGAATGATGTGTAACTCACCTGCATGATAGATTGCAGTTATAGAAAAATCTCACCTTATGAAGCCCAAGTATTCCTCATAAGACGCCAAGTTTTAGGACTCAGGAGGTAGCACAGGTGTAGTGTTTGCCTAGTATGCTGGGTTCAGTCTCCAACAGTGTGTAAAACTGGGGGTGATGGTGGATGCCTGCAGTCAGGAGGCAAAAGCAGGATTGGAAGTTCAGGATCATCCTTGACTACATAGTGTTTGAGAACAGTCCAGGTATTGAGACAAAGAAAGGTTAAAGGGAAAACAGAAAGGGAAAAGAAGAGTTAAATAATATACCAAATTTCTGTCAAAAGCATTCTTGTTCTACAACTTACAACTTAAAAGCCTCTGCTGTTTTATTAATCTTCACCACTATCTTTGCACCCAAGTCCTCTTGGAGTTCCCAAAGGTTTTAATGTCACTCTGTATCTGGAGTGCACAGTCATGTGGAATTCAGAGCTCCTCCCAGACATGAACAAACACAGCCATTCTCTGTGACTGGCTCTTCCCTGGATGGATTCCACTAGTCTATGAAACAAATTTGAGTATGGGAGGAATGAAAGAGGTTCAGGAAAAGAAGGGAGGTGTAGTAAACAGTTTGGGGGTTATCCTAGTTAGAGTTTCTATTGCTGTGATGAAACGCAATGACCAGAAGCAAGTTGGGGAAGAAAGGCTTTATTCTGCTTACTCTTCCATAGCACTGTGCATCACTGAAGGAAATCAGGATAGGAATTCAAATAGGGAAGGATTCTGGAGGCAGGAGCTGATGCAGAGGCCATGCTTACTGGTTTGCTTCCCCTGACTCACTCAGCCTCCTCTCCTGTAGAATGCAGGACCACCAGCCCAGGGATGGCTCCACTCTCAATGGGCTGAACCCTCTCCCATCAATCACTAACTTAAAAAATGCCTTACAGCTGGATCTGAAGCCTCCTCTCCTGTAGAATGCAGGACCACCAGCCCAGGGATGGCTCCACTCACAGTGGACTGGACCACACCAATCACTAACTTAAAAAATGCCTTACAGATGGATCTGAAGCCTCCTCTCCTATAGAATGCAGGACAACCAGCCCAGGGATGGCTCCACTCACAGTGGGCTGGACCCTCTCCCATCAATCACTAACTTAAAAGATGCCTTACAGCTGGATCTAATGGAGGCATCTTCTCAATTGAGGTTCCCTCCGTTCAGATAGCTCTAGCTTGTGGATCAAGTTGACATGAGACTAGCCAGCACAGGGGTGCTGGGTGTCATGGTCATACCCAGAGATTTCCATGTCCAAAGAATAGAGGATGTATTTTTAAATACAGAAACATGAAGAGCTCTTCCAATGTCCTGTGCAAAGCATTTTCAGGTGGGGAATTCAAGAGGAAATGGTTTTGCACACCTTGGAGAAAATGACTGAAGCTAGAATTTGAATAAGCTCTTCTGTGCAAATTGGATCTTTGCTTTGTTCTAATTGAAAATGTAAAAAGAAAAAAAAATCTCCTGCTTGGAGATATACGGTGGAACTCAAAGCCTGTCGCTTCACTCATGAGGTGGCTATAACAGTAGCATTTGTATGGCTGCAGAAGGTAGAAAAAACACAGTTATTTTGTTTATAATATGAAATTTAATTCACAAACTTTCCTAGTGATTTTTCTGATGACAGAGAAAAAGTCCACTTTCAATAGAACTAGTCCAGAAAAAAAAAATACCCTGCCATTGTAAGGATTGCCTGCTTGCATTTTCAAAGTACAGGCTTTGAAGTTTTGAAACTGGAAAAAATGTATTAGGTTCCCAACACACCATATTGCAAAAAGATCAGAAAGGTTTCCCAGGTTCCTGAGGCTATCCCATAATGAACAAAACAGAATGCACCGCCCTTCGTAATCAATAGGATATTCTGCAAACCTGGAGTCAGATGAAAAACTTGTTTGCTTTTCACATGTGTACGAAAATAAAGAGGAGAAGTCTTGGACTTGTGTGTATTTAGCCACACAGTCTGGGGAGGTGTGCCAGGCACAGTAGATGTCACCTACAGAGATCAAGACTTACTTTTTCATGGGAGCATGGCATGGGCCAAGGGACTCACTCCCCTTTTATACCGTTCCACTCATTGCGTACAGAAACAGTTTCTCACAAAGGAAAACATCAGATACACCACGTTACTGTGGCATTTTTCTCATGGAAAATTAAAAACCATTGGAGACAACTTAAAAAGATCCAAGTAAAAATTTCAAAGGCAATGTTTATTTAGACCTTGTTGTATGAAACGTAACACCTCTAACAAAATAACAGGCTCCAAAAAAATATATCAAGAGGGAAAACATTGCATTTACAATTTAAATGAAACTCGAGCTCTGTGTTTTCAACATGAGTTCAGTTTCGCCGTGATCATCTTCCAAGCCGTGTTCACCTTGATTTTGTCAGTGAACCCTTGTCTATTCCTTTGATTCAGTACAACTGCTCTCTTCAGAGCCCATCGAATGTGGAGCTTCATTAATGGCCCCTTTTTAATCAGTCACCAAAAACACCATCTGCAGAGAGCTGTCCTTCCTCACTGCCATCAACTCTGAAGTCTTTGTTTCTCTGGCCTCTCATTGAGCTATTAAATTTGATAAGCACCAGTTATCAGCAATTCAGTTCTATTAGGTGATAATGTGAAAAACACGGTGTGGTTTTATCGTAGACATTTATAAGAACAACTTAAAGTGCCTTCTTTCAGGAACTTGCAATCAAGGTATCATCCAGGGCTACAGTGGTTTGATGGCCTTGCTGGAGCAGCCAAAGGACTTGCATCCAAGACAGCCCCTCTGTGTGCTAAGCACAGTCGTCCTAGCTAGCTTTGGGGCTGAGCCTGGAGCCTTGTGCATACTAGATGGGCTCTCTACCAATGACCTAAATTCCCGCCTCCTGTTCTGCCTTACTATTCTATTTTGTCTCTGTTTGGGTGGGTTGTTGTTGTTGTTGTCTTCTTCTTCTTTAGACCTTGAACTTTCTTAGTATCCCAAGTGCTAGGGTTACAGGATTCTGCCACAATGCCCTGGTGGTAAGTTTTGATGACAAGCTCCATTGCTCTCTACAGGGCTAATTGAGCACCCTTGAAACATGCCAACCATCAAAAATGACCCAAGAGAGCAAGGCTGAAGCCATAGTTTCCTGCCTTTTATTGTATTACCCAGAAGTCACAAACTTCCATTTCTACCACATTCTGTTCCTTACAAGAAAAACACTAAATTTGGCCTGTACTCAGGGGAAATTTGGTTCTACCTTTTGAAAAGTCAGATGCCAAGCAATTTGTAGACATATTTTTAAATCACCCCAGGAGAAAGCTTAAATATAAACTCACGATGAACAGATTAAATGAAGTATGGCTATTATCTCCAAAGACTTTTATGCCATATACTTCACTTGAAGGAGGTGGGAGGGAGGTTATAATACATACTCATAATAAGATTTTAATTTATTTACTTGATCAACATAATGCATGTCAAAGAACCATTTTTTTATTTTAAGTTTTAAAAATAGATATGGTTGAAAAATGATCTGTATGTTGCTCATTCCCTATGGCCTCTTGAGGTGAATGTAGTTAAGACATCAGTATGTATATATGTAGTTATCAATAATGTGGGCATGTGTATATACTGGCAGATGATATCCAGATAAGAAACATAAACTGAACAGAATGACAAGCTGGCCCCTCCTTTATAAGGGGCATCCACACATGCATTCTATACCCAGATTTGCAAATACAAAGAAATACAGAAATTGTGATATCTAAAAAGAGTCAGAACAATAAGAAAAAGAAGTTTCTGTATTTCTTTTTGGTTTTTTGAGACAGGGTTTCTCTGTAGTTTTGGATCCTGTCCTGGAACTAGCTCTTGAAGACCAGGCTGGCCTTGAACTCACAGAGATCCGCCTGCCCTACCTCCCAAGTGCTGGGATTAAAGGCATGTGCCACCACTGCCCAGCTTTTTTTTGAAGTTTCTGTATTTTTACCTATAACTTGAATTCCATAAGTACATATTTTCATTTCAATTGTCACATTTTTATGTTAAAGAAAATAAATAAAAATTAATATAAAAACAAAGGCAATAAAATAAGCAAAGAATATGAAGAACTAGTTTTCAGAAGTCAATAAGAATATAGTCAGGAGGCTGGAGAGATGGCTCGGTAGCTAAGAGCACTGGCTGCTCTTCTAAAGGACATGGGTTCAATTTCCAACACCAATATGGCAACTCACAACTGTCTGTTACTCCATTTCCAGGGGATCTGACACCTTCACATCAATGCACATAAAATAAAGTTTTAAAAAAAAGAGCCAATAAAGGGAAAAAATAAAAGTATATAGTCAGACTTTCTTTGGACTGCCAGCTCTTGAATAATGACACAGAGGAGACTTTCTATTAACTATGAAAACTTGACCTTAGCTTAGGCATATTCCCAACTAACTCTTAAAACTTAAATTAATCCATTTATATTGATCTACGTTCTGCCACGTGACTTGTTATCTCTCCTCAGTACCATATGTCTGACTTCCTCTAAATCTGGCTGGCAAAATTTTCATACCTCAGATTCTTTCCCAGAATTCCTATCTCTCCCCAGAAGTCCTACCTATCCTCTTCCTGCCTAGCTATTGGCTGTTCAGCTCTTTATTAAACCAATCAGAAAGTGACTTAGGCAAGTGAGGAAGGACATAGACACATCTTCACAGTGTACAAAATGACTATCCCAACATAATAATGTTTCACAAACAGGCTGGCCTCAAACTCATAGTGATCCTCTTGCCTCTGCCTCCCAAGCACTGGAATTAAAGGCATGTGCCGCTCTGCCTGGCTCAAATACATTTTTCCTGTTCAATTTCACTCACAGAAAAAAAAACATAAAATCAAAACTATGCAGTGACCACTTTTCACGCCATGTGATAGTTTACTCTAAAGTCAGATACACAGTGTTTTAGGACAAAACGCAGCTTTTGAAGTTGTGAAGACTGTAAATAGAAGCCAGTGGAAGACATTCGGCAATGGCTAACAAAACTTAATGATGCACACACCCTTTGACTCAATTCTTCTTCTAGAAGTTCATCTTCAGATGTATGCAAACAGCATATGCCCAGGGTGTGATAAATAATACTCAAAACTTAGATTAGTGTAAATGTCCTTTAACAGAAGTAAAATAAATGATAATAAATCTACACCATATACTATGTTGAAGCTAAAGTTAGTAAGAATATATGAGCATATATGAGTTCAATGAAACATTAAGTATAAAGTAAGCGCAGAACACCTTGCACACTATGCTTGGACTCTAAAAACTGAAGGATGAGCATTCACGTTTCCCTATAAATGCTGTCGTTCTCAGCATCTGAAAGGAATATATTCCTGACGGTAACAGAAACTTAGTACTAGTAAGATGCAAAACTGGATGACTACGGGACAACGTACAGGGACTTCATCCTGTACATTCGTGTTCCTTTGGGCCCATGTTAACGCATTGCTTACTAAAATCAGGTAATGTGAGATGATGATATTGCCGTGTCTTGGGCATCCTGTTCTTTGTTATTTAATTTGTGTTTTGCAGCTGGAGACACTGAGCCCCACATACCAAGGTGAACAGCTAGTCTCCAGTCACTAGCAGAGCTGTGGTCCCAAGCAGGGTACACCAGATGCTTTCCTGTTTAGCAACCAGACAATGAGAAGAGTGATGCTCGTGTTAGGTATGGGTGCTCATTCTCCAGGGGAGTCAGGAACTGCCACCTTTCCCAGCGGCACTGTCTGGAGACCGCAAAAGCTAACTACATCCATACAGTCATTAAAAACCCGTTAAGATTATTGTGGGGAGACACGGGTTCTAACTTGACTCTATGCCCCCACTACTCTTAATTTCTCGGGACTTCGTGTCTACATAGAAGGAAGTGCCTGTTTCGTGTTGAAATCCATCCCCATTCAGCAATTCAATCCACCTGAAACAAACACCACTATTTCATTTCTGGGTTGACTTTTTCAGTAACTTCAAATCAAGAGATTTATTTGTGTGCCTTCCCCCAAGCAGTAAGGGGGCACAGCATCTTCACCTTTGCCCCCCTCCAGAGGGAAAATTCCTAATACATTTAAGACAGCCAGCCTGATAGAGATGGCAAATTCCGGGCCAGCACCCTGTCTCAAAGTCAACAGGACTGTTGGCTACCCAATCCCACAACAAGGCTCTTCGCTTACTGTCATGCAACTACACATGCTGCATCCTCAGTCTCTTGCCTGATGGTCACTCCCGAGAGCCTGGTACCTAGCCACCTCTTCATTCACCCACCCATCCATTCATTCATTCATCCAAAGTACCATTAACTCATTGCCAACTGCCTACGGTATTTAAAACAAGATAGTAAGTGTCTCGTAGCTAGCTATCAAACAGCCTTGAAGGTCGTTGAGGACAGACCCCTCCCCTTCATCAGCAGCAGCTTGTAAAAGCCAGGACTGAGAGAAGAGCGCTCCCATTAAAGCTTAGAAGAACAGGCTGTGACTACATGGGGTGGGGAGAATTAGTGGAGGAGGCGGGGACAGGAGAGCATAATAGAGATTAACCAGATCAAAATATATTATATATATGTATGAAAATGTCACCAATGAATTCCATTATGTATGGCATGTGTTAATTTTAAGAAAAAAAAATAACAATGATAACAGAATCTGAGTCAGACTCTTGACCTGAATAGAAAGAAACACAACATCCTGTCCGGCCTAAGATTGGAGGTTTCCTGTAAGAAGACAGGAATTACCACCTTCTCTTAACAGCTGAGCGTAGTGGCATGCTCTTTTAATCCCAGCAGACACAGACACAAAGATGGACTGATCTCTACGAGGAGGAAGCAGCCTGATTTACATGGTGACTTCAGGCCAGCCAGGCATACAGAGTCTCAAAACAAAGCTGTATTTTAAAAAACAGAAAGAATTCAAATAGTGTTAAGCTAAGGTCTGTTACCAGGCCCTGGGTCGAGTTGAAGTAACTGTATGTGGAAGTTTGAAGGTTGTGCTGAGCTGGCCCTGCCCCTCACTGGCTTGGGAGAGTTGCCCCTCCCCCACCACCAGAGAGCTGATCCCACCCCTCACTGGCCCTGGGATAAAGGCATAGGAAAGCGGCCTCACCCCTTACCACAAGGGTGGGAGAGCAAAATCCGCCCCTCACCTGAGGGGGTGGTCCCAGAGACCAGGAATGACCAATTCAGATACCACCCAGGCTTCGGCTGGCCCAGGCTTCGGCTGGCCTGCCCCATCTATGACTTGTTGAAGTTCGTGAAGGGAACTGGTCCTGTGGAACCATAGCCACGGGACCGCCATGACTCAGGGCAGCAGCAGGATATCTGAGAGGAGTTTCCTTGAGGGTCTAGCATTGATGGTGTACCAGAAGAGGCTTTGAACCTGACCAACTACACATTACACGATGACCATTTGGAAGTGAAGTCTGTTTGAACAAAGGAATGTTCTGCCTGACACAAAGCTGCTCCCGGTGCCACTGAGACAAATGAAGAGGTGATGGAGAGCTGGGAAAGATGGAGGAGCCAAGAGCTTTTTTGTTTTTGTTTGGTTTTTGGTTTGGTTTTTCTTTTTTGTAACTTTTATTAATTCTTTGTAGATTTCACATTTTGATCCCCCGTATCTCCCCACCCCCTCACATCCTCCCTCTGCTTTTGCAACCTCCCCCAAAAACAAAACCAAATTTAAAAGAAAAACCAAAACAAAGAAACAAAAGAGAGAGAGAAGAATCTTGTCATGTAAGCTATAGTGTGACTATATAGTGTGAGTGACTATATAGTGTGACTATATATAGTGTGACTCACACAGTTTACCTTTAGTCCATTTATCTTTACTTAAAAGTGTTCACTGCCATGAGTTCTTGGTCTGCCTAGAGGCCTCTAGGTGCCACGTGTTTTTTTGTTAATCCCCCACAGGTATACCTGCAGTAGGACTTTTTCATCAGAACTGTTGGCTCCCCAATAACAACATGGAGACTTATTATTAATTATGAAAGCTTGGCCGATAGCTTAGGCTCATTTCTAACTAGCTCTTACAACTTAAATTAACCCATACATTTTAATCTATGTTCTTTTATGTGACTCGGGTACCTTTACTTTGTAATGCCCATGCCGCATCTCCTGGTAACTCTGCCCTTCTCAGAATTCTCTCTGTCTAGAAGTCCCGCCTATTCCTCCTGCCTTCCTATTGGTCTTTTTGGCTTTTTATTAAACCATTCACAGTGACGCATCTTTACACAGTGTAAAGGAATATTCCACAACACACTCCCAGCCTCTACCTTTAGCTAAGTAATCTCTCACAGGAATACTTGGAGCCTTGTCTCTTTGGTGATTCTGGATCCTCTCAAGTTACCATATGGACCATCACACATGTGTTGGCTCCATTGTTCGCTCTCATCCCTGAGGGTGCTCCTCTTTCTCCTAGCAAACTCTAAATGTCTTCTCAACTAAATTCAGTTGGTCTCATCTAAATTCCTTAGATGGTGGTCAAAAAGACTAGGAAGTTGAGAGGAGTTCAGAGTGGGAGTCTCACAAAAAAAGGACTTCAAGTCAATAATAAGAAATCACATTACAGGGTGAGTCAATGTCTATCTAGGAGGTGAGGAACTCCAGACCAAGCCCCACCCCCGTGCTCCAAGTTCACTCCTCACAACAAAGCCCATTATTAAAGACACAGACAGTAGGATGAAGGCTTGAGTTTGGGTTGAATGGCTCGTTCCTCAGATTCCAAATCGTTTTACATCCAGGACAATGACTGTCTGGGGGATCATAATCCATTTGTTCTGTCACCTCCGTGAACAAATTCTAAAATCCTAAGCTCAATTTAAAAAAAAAAAAAAAACCAGAGAAAAGCTTCCCTGCTTCTAATTAAAACATTATCTCTGTAATAGGTGAACACAAAGCCTCCAAATGTCCTTCCCATTTAAAAATCCCTTTATCAACTGTTTGACAGAGAGCAAAGGAATTTACACAGCCCTGAGGCAAGACAGTGAAAACCTATTACTGTCCTGTGTGCACAGTTGCAAATAGCTGTTGATCCTGTGTTTAAGCACAGATTCAAGGAGTAAGTCTGAAATTGGCCATATTAGCTACTGAATATTAACAGGAGATGTTGAATATCTTTCCCAGAATTAAAACACTGAGTCTGATATTAACAATGGCATGACCCATTTTGTTACCTTAATGCCAAAGTCACACAGTCTCAGAAAGAAAGAAAATATGCATGCTCTCCCTCCTACGTAGTCTAGCCAATAATGCATATGCAAACAAATGTATATGCAGATAAACTATAAGATGAAGAAAAAAGAACAAGAAAGGTTAAATATGAGGGGATGCAGGCAATGGTATAGAACTAACTGCTTCTCTAATTCTGTCATGGATTTTTCATTTTTAGTGGTGAATAATTTCATAAAATATATCCAACAGCGAAAGCGTACAAGCCAATGTAAGGCTCCATAGCTCCCACTCCAAATGGCTATTTCAACTGCACAGATGTTCACTGAGATGTAAAGACTTTTTGGTCTGGTTAATTTTGGTGCATGATTTTTTACAAGTTTTTCATACTAAAGTTTATTTAAAATATTTGCAAAGCAAGTTTACTGAACAAGAACTCCCAAACTGTATAGGTTTCACTGGGTACAACTTGCCCGTGGTCCCATTTTCCCTTGGCATCTCTGGCCAAGGGTCAACAGAAATCCTCTTATTCCAATCCTAACTACCAATATCAACTCTCAGGTCACACAATATGTATCATACAATAAACATACCTGTGTGTGTATGTATAGGTTACAGAATGGCTACAATGAGTTAAAGTGATTAGAGCTGAGACCCGACTGGGGGCAAGCAGACAGCTGGTAGGGGTGCAGAGGGAATCTCCCTGGGAACTGGATCACGAAGTCGACTAGAGTCCAGCCAACACGTAGGGTTGAACTGAGCAGCAGAAGTCAAGGAAGACAGGAAAAACAGAAAGACGGCATCCGTACAGACAAATGGACAACAGGAAGGATGGCAATGTGTACAGGTCCCATCGACAATGCAGACCAAGTCAAACTGAAGTCCCTACGATAGTCAGTAGTTTCGTGCTTGTTGGTCCCTTAATACCCATACCAGGCTGAAGAATGAGAAGCTCAAGGAGACCGTCACCATCACAGTACTCGTGTCCGACTCCTTATGGGATCTGGGTGAGGACCTCACGCTTGCACTCAAATGAGAGACAATGATGCTTAAAGGACTTTCCTGGAGAAAATTTGTCTCAAGCATTTTGGTGTTTGGTTTTTGTTTTGATTATTGGTTGGTTGGTTAGTTTGGGCTCTCATGTAGCAACCAAGCGTCATCTGAACTTCTGCTCCTCCCTGCCTTTACTTCCTAAGTACTAGATTTATAGACATGTCATCAGGCCCAATTTTATGTGGGGCATGGGACTGAACCCAGGACTTTATCCATGCTAGATAAGCACCCTGACAACTGAATGGCATCCCCATTCCCAAGCAATGTTTTGTTTTGTTGCTTTGTTTTTCAAGAAGAAACAAAAATAGATGACAGGAACAGAGCAAATCCCAAGTGAACTATTAAATTAATGTGCTTTGTCCAAGTCCAGTGCTAAGTTCACATCAGTGATAAGAAAACTAAACACAAGACAATTGAAATATTCCCAGCTGTCAATGCCTTTGAAAGCCAAGGGGAACTAAACAACAGCCAGCAAGGCTTTGAGAACAGCAAGTTCAGTCAGAATGCGAATATCCACTCTTGGAATGGGAAATGACAAGGAGAGCTTTGTTCTTATACTACCACCCAAAAGGTATGCAGTCAAAACTACCTCCATTCGTAGGGTTTAAATGCATGCAAACTTAGGCCAGGGTTGAGAGAAAGCTAGAGAGGGAAGAAGAATCACATTGTGCGGTGTTTAAGAGCAGTGGGAGATTTTGAATCTGTTGATTAGCAGAAAAAATTCAGACAATAGTAATGTATCACTAAAATATGTAAGTTTCAAATATTTTAACTTGAAAGGTATAGATCAGTGAGGTGATGATGTAATAATGAGCTTGCTTTAGTGATACCTAGTGAGTGTTAGATGGTTAAAACTTAGAGGCTCGAAGGTCATTATAAATGGATGCCTCCTACATAATCAGCTTTTGGACACCCTTCCCCTGCATCACTAATCTTAAGGGGATCATATCAGGGTTGCCTCTCCCTAAAATGAAAACCATCACCTCATAGAAAGGCCCGAGCACCGCTGTCAGCCCTCTGCTAGGATTTAAAGACAAAAAGAACAAATGAACCATGCCATCTGTCTTGGGCTATGCGTGTTTATTGCTTCCTATATTAGACACACTGACAACTTGGCTCTACTGGTAGCTAGAAGAAATTCTAAATGTCTAATATGCATAGCATAATTATCACTTTTATTTTACTAAATATAATTTTCCTAGTACACATTACCATTTTATCTGGCCATTTAGCTACTGGTAATGATTCTTTCCGAATCACGCCCACAACCTGAAGATTTTCTATCTTGTGTTCCCTTGGACCCTTGCAAAAACAATATAGAATGCCTGCAGAGCAAAATTAGTCCTCAACTTAATTATCTTGCAGCCTATTTTCCGAGTTTAATTAACTTTGCTGAGTGGCTTCCACTGCAGAGAGGACAAGGCTCATTCCATATTATTTAGAGTCATAATTTCTCTTCTCCCTCAGCTTCAAGGACACCACCAGCTACCTCCAGTCTTAATTGCCATCACAAACGCAGAAATATGAGACTGGAAAAACAGTTAGGCCTAAAATTAAGAGTGTGTTGCGCTGCATACTAACACAGGGATGGCAAGCTATGCCCTATGCCGGGTCTATCTCTAATCCCTGCTGGCTTCTAAATGCAATGGCGGGAAGTAGTGAGGTCCTTAAGCAAATTCAGGCTACAGATCAAATCCTTGCTGTTGTAGATTGGGCTTTTTCAGAAATGGAACTCGGGCCCAAGGCAACAGGCTTTACAAGCGAAAATACAACCGTTTACACTGAAAATGTGCCCACCTCTGTATTCACACACAGTTCTTCTGAGCTGAGAAGACTGGATGGGGCAGGATGCTCTCTCTCTTGTCTGACCATCTTCATGGTAGTGAAGTGGAGAAGGGTTGCTGGAGAACAGCTGATTAGAAGCCAACCAAGCTGTCTCATGATCTCTGCAGTGCTAAGTTACTATCTAGAAACCTTGATGTTCCTACTATTGGTTGATGCTTTGGAAATCTATCAGTGCAAAACACTGCTCTCACATCCAAGGAAATAAATTAGTTTATTCTGAGTCAAGTGGCATGGCCTGAGACTCTCAAGCTACAATCCTGTGCCTCCCCGCCCCCCAGAAAAGTTCCTACATTGAAGCAATTACATGAACTATACAGTTACAGAAGAAAACAGCCATCAATCAAGGCATTTTTGAGTTACATTTGTGAGAGCATCAGGCAGGCACATTATGATAGCTAAGGAAAGCAAACACATGGGTTTCAGATGTTATTTGGTGCCATTCGTAGCTTGTGGAATGGTGGAAGCTACTGATCTGCTAGGTTGATATATTCCAAAAGTTGACCCTGATGCTTGAAAGAATGATATACCAGGCATGGATGTGGGAAAGAAAATAGAAGAGAGAGAGAAAGGGGAAAGAGAGAGAGAGAGAGAGAGAGAGAGAGAGAGAGAGAGAGAGAGAGAGAGAGAGACTATTATTAAGAAGGCTAAAGACAGCCCAAGATGATTTGGTTCTGAATTTATATTCCAGCTCTCTACAGTTCTAATCAGTCCGTTGGCCTTGTAGAATCTTTAACATGGCTTCTCAGGAAACTTCAGTTCACAAAAGGAGTCCTGCCAAAGAACACATCCATGAACCTCTAACATGCTGGTGTATTTAAGAATGGCAAGGAAGGGGGCTGGAGAGATGGCTCAGAGGTTAAGAGCACTGGCTGCTCTTCCAGAGGTCCTGAGTTCAATTCCCAGCAACCACATGGTGGCTCACAACCATCTGTACTGAGATCTGAAGCCCTCCTCTGGAGTGCGGGCATACATTGAGGCAGAATGTTGTATACATAATAAATAAATAAATAAATAAATAAATAAATAAATAAATAAATATTTAAAAAAAGAATGGTAAGGAATAAGAAAGGTTAGAATAAGAGACCTTGTGTTAAAATGCAGGTCAGAACACCCTATCTAGAGGAAAGGTTGTGAGGAACTCAACCATGCTGCAAAGAAAAACTAAACAGAAGAGCAAGGAAACAAGGACGGGAAGAGGAAGCAGCTGGGAATTCAGTTGGAAACTGTCAGAATCTCTACAACAATATGACAAAAACAGAGAAGAACCCAAAAAGACAGCAGACTAGCCCCCCCAGGCCACCCTCTAGTCTCCTGGTCATTCTTCTGCCTTTGCTCCTGTCAGAGGCCAGGAATCTACTGAACATTGGTACTGGAGGACACCATGTACCTTTCTGATCCCACCGAGTCCACCGCTGACCATCTTTTCGGTCATTCACTTTTCTTGTTGATTCAGTTATAGAGCTGCAATTCTCTTTGGCTCAAAATAGAGCTTGCAATTGTCTGTGTAATAGGGAAGGCAAGAGGCAATCTTATCTCACTACCACCCCTGCTCGGTGTCGTCCCTCCTCAGGCCTCTCTGAGCCAGGCACTCCAAGTATCTCCTCTACTCCAACTTACCATTAAGCTGTCATCTCTAAAAGAGAGATGGATAGAAAGATACAGAGTTGGATACAGAGACAGAATAAGGGTGACTTCAGTCATGGCGGGTGAACAGCTGTCTCGGCAGCTCTGTTGACCTAGGTTGTGAGCCAGACAGGAGTTCCTACCCATGCTCTCTCACCACAGAGAGGTACAGGCAGCCTGTGTTGTGCTGCTTGGCCTGAGGAACCTTCCAGAAAAGAGTTTAGTGAATATACTCACCCTCTCTTGTCCAGAAAATTACCAAGCATCCCTATTTATTCTCTCATTTCTCTGGAAGCATCCAGAGAGTCATTCTCACACATTATTGACTCCAGGAAAAAGCTGGGCCACCCGTCCTGATCTGCTTGACACATAGGCCCAGGGAAGTAGCAATCCATGAGCCTCAGAAACAACTCAATGGCTTTTCCTGAGTGGCTTGCTCCTGGAAGGAATCAAAGAAACCCCAAACATTCTCCTGAGGTCCCCCCATAAAATAACAAAAAGATCCCAGTCATGTAGCTCACTGAAACCTGGAGAAGACCTTTATAAAGACTGTAGTATAGCCACTGAAGCCCCGAGAAGACTTTTATCTCCCAGGAGCACCTGGGCAGAATTCTCTGGAATCCCCTAAGTAGCTTTCAGACCCTCATATTCACCGAACCTTGTTACGGGGCTCTGTACCATAAACCACCTGGGCACATCAGTATGCCCCCCTTCCACACATGACCCCAAAAATCGATGGGCACATCGCACATGCATGCACATGCACACAGAGTAGGCATGTGAAGCCTGGCACTGCCATGAACCAAACCCACTCGAGCAAACTGAATCCCACCTGACAGTGTAACCTCACAATGACTACAGTTCAGGCCACTGAAACCAACAGACATCACCAACTTGAATATACCTAAAGCCGATATAGGGACCCTGCTCTTAAGTGCAAACACCTGGAACAAAAGTCAGGCATACCAAAACCAGGGTTTAAGGCACATTGCCAGCTAAAAGCCCTTTACTATGAAAGCCTCTCTATAAAATCAATAGAGGTTACGCAACCATCAGATGCATAATCTCAAGGTATACACTTAGGAGGCTCAAAATACACAAAGGAATGCAATTATTCTAAAGCAACAGACCATAATCAATTGATGAATTACCTGAAAGATAATTCAAATAATTATTTAAAGAAACTTAATGAAACACAGGAGAACACCCACAAATAATTCCATGGCATCCAGAAGACAACACAGGACATGTGTTCATTCAACAAAGAGAACACAATCCTAAAGAAAAATCAGAACTATTGAAGCTAATAACTCAATAAATGAAGTAAATATAGCTGAGAGCCTGGACAGAGTTATCAGCCAATGTTGGGGGGAGGCTGCTGGTTCGTTCCTGGCCACTCTGATCTGAAATAAGCCATTGGCCTAAAACAGCTTCTTTATTCATTAACCAATAAAATCAACACATATACAGAAGGACTTGCCACACCAAGACAGAAGAAGAATGTTTTGCCAGCTGGGCAGCATGTACCTGTCATCACTGTATTCCAGAGACTGAGACAGGAGGATTTCAAGACCAAGGGCAGTGTAAGATATACAACAAGCCAGAAAAAAAGGGTGGAGTGGGGAGGAAAGGAGGAATGGAGGAAGGAAAAGCATGTTTGGGGCTTAAATATAGTTCCTTTGAAATACTCCAGTCACATAAAGGAAAAATATTTATGTCTTTGTTTGCTTATGTCTTTTGAAAGAAAAATATTAATGAACAAAACTTGGAGACTTACTATTGTGTGAACAAACTTTTGCATTGTGGTTATTCCAGAAGGGAAGGGAAAATTCAAAGAAATTGCTGCTGATAACTTTCAAACGCTTGAGAAAGACATAAACATCCAGTTCTAAGAATCTCAAGCAACCCCAAACTGATTTGATCTGAAATAACGTTTTCCAAGCCCTTTGTAGCCCAACAATCTAAAGAACAATGCAAAGAATCCTAAAAATGCTAAGATGAACATCAAGTCACTTCTAAAGAAAGCCCTGTTAAACTAACGGACTGCTCTGCAGACATATCAGGAGCCAGGAAAATATATAATGAAACAATTAAAGTCCTGAGAAAGGAAAAATTCCAGCCAAGGGTATTATACCTACAAACCCCTTCTTTAAAAATTAACAAGAAATGTTTTGCTAACCAAAAAAAAGCTGAAAAAAATGTGCCACACTTCAGTGGGGCCTTTTGACAGTCGTTTAAGGAAACTCAGACTCTCAAGCAAAAGAAAGATAATTGCTCCCCTGAAAACACATCAAAATAGAGAACATATACCAACAAAGGAGAGATTAAAAGTTAATGCCAAAAAGCATCAAAACAATAAACAGAGTACAAACTAAGAAACAAACAGAATTACCAGGAGAAAATAGATATACTATTCCTGTAGCATTGTTAACAGTCTTCACCGTAAATGGATTAGCTCCTCCCCCAATTAAAATATACAGAGGAGCTGGACTGACTTAAAAAAGAAAGCTAGAGCTAACGATGAGTCACTTTCAGGACCTCCTTTCTCCAGTAGGTACAGAAATAAAATGCAAATGATGAGACAGGAAAGAAGACAAACCCTGTTAAGCAGAAACCCAAAGCCAGGGCTGGCCAGATGACTCCGTAGGTAAGGGGACTCACTGCTAAGCCTAATAACCTGAGTTCAACCCCAGGACTCAGTGACTCCCATAAACTTCCCTTTGACCTCTGTCAGCACACTATGGAACGTACTCCCTTCCCCCAAATGGATAGATTAGATAAGTGAATAAATGTGATAAGGAAAATGTAAAGGAAACAGAAGAAAATCATGAGTAACCCTACCTCTATCAGAAATTTTCAGTCATGAAAGAAAAGGTCACTCTATCACTATATAATAATAAAGAAATCAACTCAACAAAAGGAAATTATGCTTATTATGTATCATTTTTATATTATATATTTATATCATATACATTTACATCATATATGAGTTATATATGTATACTCACACACACACACACACACACACACACACACACACACACACACAGACATCTATCCCAATACTGTAGTATTTAGTTACACAAAGAAAATGTTATCTAAAAGTAAATAATAATTTTTTTCAAGTATGGACAGTGTAGTGATTTGCATGAGAAATGTCCCTCTTAGGCTCATGTATTTGATTACCTGACTCGCAGCTTATGAGCCTGTTGGGGCAGCCTGTGGAAACTGGAAAGTGGAGACCTAATGAAACCCAAGACGGGGGATGAGCTTGTAGCTTCATCCTACTTCCAAGTTTCTTTCTGTGCTTCATGGATGAGGATGCAAATGTAGTCAGCTGGATTCCTGCTCCTGTCACCAAGTTTTCCTTACCTGTCCCCATGCCTTCCTCAGTTGGACTCTATCCCTCAGGAACCCTAAGCCAGAATAAACCCTGTCTTTCCTAACTTGTTTGTCTCAAGTGTATTTTATTTATTTATTTATTTATTTATTTATTTTAACTTCATTTCTTTTTTATTTTATTTATTATGTATACAATACAGTGTTCTACCTCCTTGTATGACTGCATGCCATAAGAGGGCACCAGATCTCCTTGTAGATGGTTGTGAGCCACCATGTGGCTGCTGGGAATTGAACTCAGAACCTCTGGAAGAGCAATCAGTGTCCTTAACCTCTGAGCCATCTCTCCAGTCCTTCCAGTGTATTTTATCTCTGCAACAGAAAGTAACTAATAAAGACATCTGTTTATCCAGATGAAAGAAAAATATCTTAGAATATCAAAAGAAGGAAGGAGGGAAGGAAGGAAGGAAAGATGGGAGGGAGGGAGAGAGGGAGGGAGGGAGAGAGGGAGGGAGGGAGGGAGGGAGGGAGGGAGGGAGGGAGGGAGGGAGGGAGGGAGAGAGGGACCTGTGTGTTACAGTTCATCCCCAGTGACACACTTCCTCTAACAAGGCCACACCTCCTAATCCCTCTAAGTAGTGCCACTTCCCTGATGACTAAGCATTCAAATAAATTACCCCATGGGAGCCATTCTTATTCAAACCTCCATAACCTGATTCTGTTCAAGAACAAAACATTTTAACATAGTATAGAGCCTACATATTTCTCATAACTTGAACATAATCATAACCCTTACAGTATCCCAAGCCAGTCTTCAGTTGCCATCAAAGCTTTAATAACTTAGCTTTCAACTACAGTACAGTGAGCCACGGTGGACTTTGGACCTAAGCATCCTCCCTCCCGTTCCTTCCCAGCCACACTCCACCGCACAGGCTTTAAATCATCCCCGCTCACACTGCTCATGTACCTGCCAACATCATCACTGTCTGAACGCAGCCAGCAGCTGTTTATTTACAATTAGATCTGCCAGCTGGAAAGCAAACATTCTCCACCACCGAATCAATCAATGCTGCCGAAGAGGAGGGAAACAAACAGGTACAGCGGGAACCCGAGAGCAGCCACGCCGCATGAGGCCTCTGCTGTCCTTGCCCGATGCCGTTAGATGCTCTCGGCATTCAGAATTAATAGCACTGTGGCATATGATCAGCTGTCCTCCGGTTGCAGCTTCGGCTTCTGAGAAATACAGCCTAAGAGGAGGGCTTTGGAAGCTAGCCTTTCACCGATGACATAATCATTCCATCCCCGGGAAGAGACTCTGGAATACACAGGTTTCGTCGTGTCAAGTTGCGAATCACACATCTTGGAAGTGGGACTTCAGTACACTACTAGATGTCTGGTATGGAGAGGCATTGACGTATGTGCACTCAAGAGCATAATCTCACTTTTAGAATTGTGTGTATGGGACAGGATCATATCATGTAGCCCAGGTTGGCCTCGAACTCACAATCCTTTGACCTCAGCTTCCAGATGTGAATGGATTACTTCTCTTCATAAATGGATGCTGTGAATCATCTTCCAGTCCTGGTCTAGGTATTTCCTGATGTTCATGACCTTGACCTGACTCTTAATGCTTACAGCTCATGGTCAAGTCTGTCTGCCTGGTGTGTCCCTCATAATTAGTAAGAAGGTGAAAACAAACTTCAGCAGGGTGACTTTGGCTGAAAAGCTAATGCTCAAACTGGTGCTGCTTTTTATGTGTGTGGTTTCTTCTGATACAGGGTCTCACTATGTAGACCTTGGCTGGCCTGAAACTCACAATGTAGACCAGGCTGGTTTCAAACTCAGATACCAGCCTCTGCCTCCCAAGCGCTGTGGTTAAAGGCATGCCCTGTTGTACTTTTTTTTTTAAACCGAAGAAATTTCTTTGGACTTTCACTCTGATTTGTGGGGACAGTCACTGACAAAGGCCATGATGCAAAAGCAACAGCTACAAAGTCTGATGGTGACTAAATATGGAATCACAAGACTTGAAAAAGTTTGCATCTTTAATCAGCAAAACTTCACACAGATGCGTTCAGCCCTACAGACACCCTCTGGACCTCACTGCTGCATGACTCACGGGTCTGCCTGCCACCGCTCTGCTCTGTCCTTGGGGTTCATGAAGTTGAAGGTCTCATCTGCATGTGCAAGTTCTCAGCACAACCATTGCACTTGGTGTAAATGTAGGAGCTTTCGGTGCAAACACGGGAGCTTCCGGTGTAAACACAGGTGCTTCCTTCCAGTGCAAACACAGGAGCTTCCGGTGCAGCCTTTAATGGGTTATTGGAAGGGCTGACGCCAGCCTTCAGCAGAGCCCTCTGCCCTTGTTAGAGCCTGGCATTGGGCAGAAACATTAAATCTTGGAAAGTCGAGAGGACAAATAAAACATCCCAGTCGAGGGAAGACCGCCCATTAGCTGTTCGGGAGCCCGCAGCCGGGGGCTTCTCGTTTTCTCTGTCCAGGTTATGTGTTCAGCCACATTCTTAAACCCCACCTCACTCACCTCCAATGGGCCTAGGGGAGCCGTCTGCTTCCATATGACCTGGTTAATAATTAGCAGTCCAAAGACTTATAAATTACGGTGTTATCAGGAGGGCACACAGTTGGACACACTAAAGACCATAAGCCAGTGGCTCTCAACTCGTGGGGTCACAGGTCAGGTATTTACATTACGATTCATAACAGCAGCAAAATTACAGTTATGATGCCGGGTGGTGGTGGCACTCACCTTTAATCCCAGCATGGGAGACAGAGGCAGGCGGATCTCTGTGAGTTCGAGGTCAGCCTGGTCTACAGAACTAGTTCCAGGACAGCTAGGGCTGTTATACAGAGAAACCCTGTCTCGAAAAAAAAAAAAAAATACAGCTCTGAAGTAGCAATGAAATAACTTTATGGTTGCGGTCACCACAACACGAGGAACTGCATTAAAGGGTCTCACATTAGGAAAGTTGGGAACAGGTCACCTATGACAGAAGCAAATGTTGAGGTAATAGTAAAGCCAGGGATGTCCAGGGGTGAGCCTGGGTAAGGACCAGCTGAGGAAAGGCAGCCAGACTATGCAGGAACCTCAGAGGCAGGAGGAAATGAGTTCTCAACATCGTGTGATGTCAGTAAAAACTGTAAAAAGCTGGTTTCCACAGTACCGCGACCATACAGTGCAGAGGACAGCGCAATCCTTAGCATCCCTTCCCTGGGACTAGACCAGAATGTGGGAGATTTGGCAATGAAGACTTTTCCTGTCATCATACATGTGGACTCAGTATGATCTACTCAGGCACAGTGTCTGCTGTTTTCTTGTTGCTTTGTTTTGAATGTCTCTTCCTCTAAAGCACAATGTCCTCATCACCCCCCCAACACACACACACACACACACACACACTCACCGTGACATTAAAGCAACCTCATGATACTGATTTCAAACACTTGACTGAATGAAACCTATATGAGTTCTGACTGATATTGGCTGGGAGAGTCCTTGGGAAGGAAATAGGTATTACATCCAACAGAAGGGCAAAATAAGCATCAAGCGTAAAGAAGGATGAAAACCGGGATGATGCTGGGGAGAAAAGGATGATCTCCTCAGACCACCAAAACGGTGCGTTCAATCCGACAGCTGGGTCTTATCATTTGACTCAGGATTCAGTTTGCTATGTTATATTATATGTCTCTCTTGGGAAGAGTGGAGTTGGCTCTCTGGTTGATATTCCCACAGAGGCTGCATGGAGTCAGGGAAGTCCCCAACATTAGTAGCAGGATACAGTGGGCTGGATGCTAGACAGACACTAACAATGACGAGCCACCAGCTATATATATACACGGCAATGAGATGAAGTTCAACTCTATGCCAGGGTCAGGGTCATAAGCCAAACCACTTATGGAAATGAATACCTACAACCCCAGAATTAGAAAGGAGGAGGCAAGAGGACCCCCAAATTCAAGACATTTGTCTCAAAAACAAAAAAAAGGACAAGTCGAGCCATTTATTCTCCACCTTAGGACAACGTCCTCGGATGCCTGCATTTTCGCAGTGAACACCAGCTGTTGGTTCCTGCTGAGTGCTGAGCACTTGTGGCTCTCCACAGTTCACACTGAGACCCAGTCCTCAGTGGGATGTTACAGAGAAGGGCCTGGGAGATTAGATGCTGAGGGCAGTGTTCTCCTGGAAAGGGAAAATGGCCCTTGATTCCCTTTCTTTGTCATTATTAGCATATGACCATTGGACAAAATGATGGGCTTCATTGTGACATTTTACATATGTCCATCATGTGCTTAGAACACAGCTACCCTCCCCATGATGAGTGCAATAATTAACAATGCCCCCATAGCTCTGGGTATTTAAATATGTGGTCCCCACTTGCTCGCACCGTTTGAGCCGGTTTAGGAAGTATGGCGCTGGGCAGCCCTGTCCAGCTCTAGTTTGTCCTTCTCTGCTTCATGCTTCTGGTTCAAAATGTGAGCTCTGGAAGCCCGCTGCTCCAGCCACCATGCCTGCCACTGCCTCGTGATGGCAAGGGACCCTTATTCCTCTGGAACCTTACTACAGCAGCAGAGAAGCAACTAAGACACCCTCACCCCAAATCAAGGAAACTTATTTGCCCACTCGCTATGCCTCATAGCAGCAAGAAGACGGTGGTATGTAATCAGCCTCCGAGGCAGCGGTTCTCAACTGTAGGTCATGGCCCATTTCGGGGTCAAATGACCCTTTCATGGGGTTCACTAACACTATCAGAAATCACAGATACTTACATTATGATTCATAACAGTAGAAAAATTCATGGCAGTAGCATAGAGTTTTGAAGTAGCAACGAAAAGATTTATGGCTGGGGTCACCACAACATGAGGAACTGTATTAAGGGCTTTCAGCATTAGGAAGGCTGAGAACCACTGCTCTCGGGACACACTCACAAGAGTACCCATGCGCCGGCTTCCTCGGAATTCCCAGTCTCCAGAATCAGCAGAGGGATAGCCTTTGCTCAGAAGGTACCTAGTTTAACATGCTCTCTGACAGGAATCCGGATCCATTAAATCTCCATTCTTGTTCTGTATGACAGACAGAATCAATCAGCATCACTAGGAGATTGAGCTAAAGCCACACAGAGGCTCAGAAGTATGGGGGGTGGGGGATAGGGAGACATCATCAGTTACATAAGTTCAGTGCCCTAGAGCGCTCTGCATGGGTGGGCATGTTCTATATCTAAGCTCTCCAAAATGGCCCGGCTGCTGAAGGACTGAATCCTATCCCGTTCCAATTAATTGCAGTGCAAAGTTGAGGAACCAATTATGAATAACACCGTCCTGGACAGTGAGAGATCTCAGACAACCAAGAATTCTTTGTGCTTACCTGCACTCTGCTCCACCTCTGAGTCCTACTGCATGGTGGGGAGCATTAAAGCTGGGTTAGATGTTCCCCTGAGGAAATAATCACCAACACTGTGCCAACTCCAGAAGGGTGGCTATAAAGGAGCACTGTGGCTAAATGATTTATAGCGGATCTCCAAAAAAACAACATCTGAGCATGCACCCATGGCCTAGGACATCCTGAGCACTGCCCTCGGCTCTCCGCAGCTGCACCCAGCTCTCTGCAACTGCACCCGGCTCTCCGCCGCTGCCCTGGGCTCTCCACAACTGCCCCCAGCTCTCCGCAGCTGCCCCCAGCTCTCTGCAGCTGCCCCCGGCTCTCCACTACTGTACAACTTAATTCACATTCTATATTTTCCTCATTTCCCAGAAGGACAGGAGTCAGTCTCAACTGACTCCTATTTCCTTTCCAATTTTAATGTTACAATTTGCATTTTTGCGCTGCAAAATCTAGAAGTGCTAAGGGCTGTGTAAGTGTAAGTGTAAGAAGTGTAAGGGCTCCAGAGCCCAGGCCAGAAAATAAGAGACTAAAGATAACTTGACCTCTGGGGGCTGGGAAGAGTCAAGACACAGCCCGGCCAGTAATAGGAAGTGAAATAGTCTAATTTTCAAAGGCATTTAAGAGATCTTTTCATTGTTAGCATCTAAAGCAATGGACAAAGTGCACCCATTGTCAAGGTGTGCTGCAGACTAACCCAGATCCTGTATGTCTAAAGAGCACTTGAACCCGGGCCCTTTGAGTGACCTCCTCTGCCTCAACCCTACTCAGAATTTCTTGGCCTCCTCCACATTCCCACTGCACCAGGTCTGAATCTAATTTCTCCTTCTGATACCAAGCATAACTCACAGGGAAATGTCAACTGTTAGATCAAGCCGTCACACCGCTGTGGTGGTGAAGCCGGCTTGATTCTATTAATTAGAACAGAGAGAGGTCATCGTGACTTCACACCGATGATAATTGGTCAGTGCCCTGCCTCTCATTCATCACCCGTGACTCTGTGCCAGAAATTCTGTGTAAACAGATGAAAAGCTCTGTGATTGTTTGCAATGTGTGTCTCATGGAAAATAAATTTTAGTCTTGGATAAGATTGCAAATATTGTTCTGGGAGAGAGGCAGAAAATTCTAACCAGTCAATGATGCACAGCCACAAATACTGCCGCAGTAAGACATCTTGACCACCGGGTGGCAGCATTGTAACACTAAAGGAGCTCTGACCTTGAACTTGAAGTCTGTTTATGAAAAACTGGGCCTAACTTCAAATCAACCTACACGCTTTCTACATTTCATCCCTACGTGGTTTTTTTTAATATAATTTTTAACTATTATTATTTGAATTTATTGTTAATGCTACTTAAGCCAGTCACTCTTCAATAGGTCATCTGTGTTTAAAATGCTCAGATACTGACATTAATCAGAGTATGAGCCAAGCAGATTGAAATCACCTGGTATTTTAATGGAGCAGTAGCCTTAATTGTTATTATCTTATTTATAGGCTCCCAGTGTTCCAATAGCATCACTTCTGTAATGGAAAGTCTAGACAGCCAGATTTGTGGTCTAGAATCTCAGCAGTACAGTACAATAGCTCAGGAAAACCTAGACAATACGTTTAAAAAAATCTACTTAAAAAAATTCAAAAATTGATGGAACTGGGAGTGTGACCCAGTAATAGAGCCTTGCCTACTGTGTGCAAGACCTTGGTTTGGTCCCCAGCACTGCAAGTAAGGACAGAACTGTATGTTGAATGCTCTAGAGACCCCACCTCAGCTTGTCAGGGGCCTGAACCTCTCCCACCATCTCTTTACACCCTCTTGCCAAGTTTCTGTCCACCACAGTAAACTGCTTGCTCGCAAATTTGTAAGAAAATATTTTACCATTGAAAATGTATTTCTGTAAGAGGCCATGGTGATTTAAAGGAGAACGCCCCCACAGATTCATAGGATGGAAAGTTTGGTCGCCAGGGAACTATTTGAGGGGGATTGGAAGGGCTAGGATAGCAGTTCCCAAAGTGTGGGTCGCGACCCCTTTTCATGATGCCTCATAACAGTTACGAAGTAGCAGTGAAATAATTTTATGGTTGTGGGGATCACAACATAAGGGACTGTATTAAAGGGTTCTAGGGTAATTTCAGCCTTAAGAAGGCTGAGAATCACTGGATCCGGAGGTGTGGCCCCTGGAAAAGATGTGGCTTCTTGGAAGACGTATGTTGCTGGGGGTGGGCTTTGAGGTTTCAAAAGACCACACCAAACCCAGTGTATCTACCTCGGCTGCCGCCTGCAGATCAGGGTATAAAGCTCTCAGCTACCGCTCCGGCACCTTGCCTGCCACCTGCCTCCATGCTCCCCACTGTAATAACACACCGAACCTCTGAATCTGTAAGCCAGACCCCAATTAAATGATTTCTTGTATCTATTGTATGTGCATTGGTGTTTTACCCGCATGTATGCCTGTGTGAGAGTGTCAGATCCCCTGGAACTGGAGCTATAGATAGTCGTGAGGCGCCACCTGGGTGCTGGGTCCTCTGGAAGAGCAGCCAGTGCTCTTACCTGCCGAGCCATCTCTCCAGCCCTAAATGCTTTCTTTTATAAGAGCACTTTGGTCATGGTGTCTCTTCACAGCAATAGAACCATCGCTAAGACAGAAGGCTAAGGATATATAGTTCAGAGAAGTTGGGAAGGAATTCTAGACACAAAAGGACAGAGTTAAGCATGACTTCTTGGTAGCTGTATTTTTTTTTTTAAGATTTGCTCTGTTTGCTAGAAGCAAGCAGAGGCACAGTTTCTTTAAGAGAAGGCTTCCTGACTCAGCAGTAGCAGCAAAAACTGCATGGCTCTTTTAAGAAAACTTCCTGGTTCATACTAGTAGCACAAACAGCTCTGGCTATTTCAGGAGGCTGAGCACTTGAATGGGGTTTGTGGACAGTGTGTTGCAAGTTCCTTGGTGGCAGCATGGACCAATTGCTTCTCAGAGTTGAGGTAGTAAGGACACCAGAGCTGGCGGTGAAGGTACCTCCACCAAATTGAAAGACAGAGAGGTGGAGCCAGCATCCAGTGCTGCTGTGACCGATCTGCTTACCATTTTAAAAGCACTCCTGGTCAGAAAATGATTACAAATATGCAATAAGGACAGATTCAGACAGAAATAAACCTCTGAATGGGTCACACCATGTTTAAAAATGTACATAGGCTTGAGAGAGAGAAGAAAAAGAGTATAGACAGTTATAAAAAGAAATAGTTTTTAAAAATAAAACAAAGTCTTTAAAGAAACAGAGTACAGAAAGTCATAGATTAAAGAAATAAAGATAATAAAATAAATATTAAAAAGTAATAGAGGAAAATAAGAAAAATAAGCCATGTTAAGATGGAAAATACAGTCTGGATTATGTATATTATTATGTTTTCTTTGAATTTTTTGATGGTGAATGAGCTAAGAACAGAGAGACATTTCATTGTATGGTCTGCTAAGCAAAATCAACATGTATTCTTAAAGGTATCTTGACTTCAAAATTTGGGTCTAAGGATGTGTTGCCTTGAGAAAAAAGGGGTTCTGCTTTTGTTTCCACAAAAGAAGAGAACCTGTGCATTCCTTTCCAGCTAATATGGTTTGATCAAATAAGATCCCCTGAAGCAACGGCCCAGATGGTCCAACATCCATGACAGCTTCAGGACTGCTGGCTGAGATGAACCTACAAGACAGAATATCCCATGAAAGGCCTGATTAATAGTGCCCCAACCAGCAAGAAGTAATCTAGAGAACAATGCCCAAATTCCCTAAATGATTGTTTATAAATGTTTGTTTACATTTAAAGGGGGATATTCTATAGAGATGAATATTTTGCATTGGTATGGATATTGGCTTATTGATACAAATTTAAGGCCAATTTTATTATACGTATATTTCTTCTCTTGTAATCAAGGTATTGTGTCTGTGCAGCTCATTAAAAAATGTAATGTATAATTAAGAAATGCAGGTTAATAGATAGTCATCTATGCCACAGTGTCATGGCAATACACAGATTAATAGAAATGGGTTAATTTTAGATGTAAGAGTTAGTTAATAAGAAGCCTGAGCTAATAGGCCAAACAGTGTTGTAATTAATATAGCTTCTGTATGATTATTTGGGTCTGGGCAACTGGAAAATGAAAGAGCAGCCTCCACCAATAAATATGGCTTCAAATGACTCATTGCTCAATTACCAAAATGCTACAGAAACAAAAATGTGACAAATGTACACCTTCATAATTGATTCAATTATTAGTATGTCTCAAACTCCTTATTGCTACACCAACCAAACCTGTCTTGCTTTAAATAAATAAGACCCTATTTAGGACATCTCAACCAGCTCTACTCAGCTTCACTAGCAGGCAACACCACGGATGCTTTCCCCACCAAGGGGTCCAAATGCAAGAGGAGTCAAATACTGTGCCTGCCCACATGCAACAGCAGAGAACAAACTTCCTGTTTTATAAAGTGTTTACCAGGCATATGAAGAGAGCTTCTGGCACTCTTACATTCTAAATGGCTAGAACTTTTCCTGAGCCTCACAGTCAAAGTTAATACTGCACCTTAAGGCCACATAAGCCTTAAAACTGCTGTCCTGCTGTGCACTTAGCCTGCTTGTTTAACCTGACTTTAAGAGAACACTGGTGTGGCAGGTCCTTCTGTCTATGTGTTGCTTTTATTAGTTAAGGAATAAAGAAACTGCTTTGAGCCTATGGCAAGGGCAGAACAGAACTAGGCAGGAAATGCTAGGCTGAATGCTGGGAGAAAGAGTGTGGAGTCAGAGAGAAGCCATGGAGCCACCGGAGACAGACGCTGGGAACTTTACCAGATAAGCCATAGCCATGTGGTGATATACAGATTAATAGAAATGGGTTAAATTAATATAAGAATTAGCCAATAAGAAGCTAGGGCTAATGGGCCAAGCAGTGATTTAATTAATAAGTTTCTGTGTGGTTATTTTGGTTCTGGGTGGCCGGGACGAACAAGCGGCCTCCTCCTACAAATTGGTGCTCCAACTTGGTGAACTAAATCCATGTAAAACCTAGCTCCTGGAAAATGTCCCTTATTCCTTCCCCTACATGAAACTTCCTGTGATGGTCAGTAAGTACGGAGCAAAGCCTTTCTTAGGGATAGACAGATAGTGACAGACAGACACATGGACAGCTTCACAAAGCAGTCTTCAGAAAGGCACAGATTCAAACTCATACAACAGACAGACAAAGGACAGAAGACACAGGAGCAGAAGTAGAGAATTCAAATCTGGGCTCACTCTTGGCTAAATGCTTTGATTTCTCACTCTTGACTCCAAGGGGAAATGCTTTGATTTCTTTCCTTAATGTGACACCGATCCATTATTGGTGACTCAGAGTTAATCACCAATGCATTTAATACACACAAGTTTATTCTTCCCTCGAAGACCGTGAACACTTATAATTTGCAAGATTTATTCCTTTGATATTCCCGATTCTAACCTTCTCAGGTTTGCAGTTGCAATGTTCGGTTGTGAAAATCCAGCAGTCCTAGGCAAGGACAACGTTAGCATTGATTTAAAATCCCCCCACAGATAACGTTCCCTATTGTAAAGAGGTTTTCTGAGCCCTGGGCAATTCATTCATCATCTTTAGCTTTTGCTGAGGAAAAAGGCTAGCTGTTCACCTCTCTCTAAAGATCAAATCCACTGTGTTCAAGACAAATTGCTTCCTTCTTAGGGGTTTAAAAAATTATTTACTTCTAAGTCCTAATGAAGATATATCACTTCACAGACCAGCGGGAAAACAGGCCCAGGTACAGCTTTTGAGTGAGCCCCAGGAAAGGTCAGAAAGGTTATAACATAAGAGGTTTCCACTGCCTCAAACCATCCTTTAGAGCTGCTACAAGCTCTGCAGGCCATGCCAGGCAGCAGCTCTGGTGGGTGGCAGCAGGGTCACCCGTGGAAGCCACTCATATCTCTAACAACAGAACAATCAGAGGGCTCCGCTTACAGGAGGATAATTCCACACTCCTTTCATACCTCGTGTTCAGAGGCAAAACGGCAGCAGGATGGCTTTTGACAATGGATGCTGCTGGTCTCGGTTACTCGCGCCTTTGGAAGGTGAGAGGCTAAGGTGTTCCACTAGACCAGGAACAACTCGGAGACATCAAGGCCCAGAGATCTCAAACCACTCTAGCAAGTCCAAGTAAGGATGTCAGAGTTTAGCTCCTTCTTTTCTCGCTGAACGTCAGAGTGGCGCATGACTCGGAGGTCGGCAGTGCGTCTTGATGGAAGAGAGAAGAGGAAAGAAGCTCAGGCGCTTGGGCACTCAGCGTGGCAGTGCCGACAAGGAGAAGGTTTCCTCAGTGTGATGGCTACATTGCAGTCTGTCCAAGGGCAGAACTGATCCTGGGTACTAGCTAGTAGGTGACCAGAACACAGATACCTTAACAACCCCATTTGAAAACTTGAGTCTTTATTACCATCAGGGTACACCAGCCCTCATTCGCTTGACTCTGGGAAGCATGGACTTAAACCCAGACTCTCCAAACCTCCCTAGTGGAATGCTTTAGGAGGAATTAGAAGCATAAATAAGCTAAAGGAAACCTACACACCCCGCCCTGACTGAACCCAGAAAAGCTATGTCTATCTGCTTTACAGAACTCAGGGTTTGTAATACATGTTCTACCTGTACTAATTCTATACCTGTAAATGTTTTGATGGGAAAAAAAGGAACGAGAAACAAACAAACAAAAAAAAACATAGGTGAGAGAATGGCCAAGAAATCAAGCAGATATCCAACATTTGGGGTCTGGAGAAGGAAAGTGGGGGGTGGGGTCAAACTATCCCACTGCCCTGAAGACACTGGTAAGAGCTGGTTCCCCACTGGCACCTAAAGAAAACTCCAGATGGGCATGGTAACCCAACATGGGTTACCTTCCTTTGAGCTGGGCTTTCTTGCAACAGTTATAGATGATGTGTGACTTTCTGTCATAAACACATTTATGCTCCAGTCAGTTGACAGAGCCACTCTGCCTTTTCTTCTAGCACAAGCTCCTGTCATTCCACGGGAATCTGTTCTGAAATTAGTGAAGTCAGTTCAATCCCACCCAATTGGGTAGTGACCATATTATCCCACAGTGCCACTACAGGCTCCCATCTGTGACCAGTTTGGGTTCCCGATACTAGAAAGTCAAGATTGACTACGAAATATGGACTTTTATTTTTTTAAAGAAAGGCATGTCTTTAAGCGTGTATTCTCTTAAGAAATACTAGAGGTAACATTGTTCGTGTCCCTTGCTGTGCTTTTTCAGCAGAAGATGCTACAGGAATCGTAGCTGAAGTGTCCTCACACATCATCCAAGTCACCTTCATCTCGAGGAAGCAACATCCAGGCTCCACTAAGGCTCAGTTTGGAAAGCACTCAGACAAACGCTAAGTCTCCAGTCCATAGTCCCATTTCCGCACTCCACTCTCAGACCTGATCTTCTGTTTCACCTCTGGCTCTTCTCCAATCTCTTCATGGGTCCATGCTTCTGTGTGTTCCTCTCTCATCCTGAGATGGCAGACTCTCCACCGGGTTTCCCTAAGGGTCTCAATATAAAAATAGTTTTTAGTGTACCTATATGATGTATTCTTATGGTATGCCTCAGAACACACCCCCCCAATTACCCAGAAGTCTGTGAGCATGAAAACATTACCAATGGTATCATGCACTTTATATTCTTCTGTGGAGATAATATGGAAATTGGTTATATTTTCGTTGTTTTCAGGGTGGGAAATCAGACCTAGGGACTCACACACACTGATCAAGTGTTGTCACCCAGCTAGACCCCGTATGTACCCTATAACCTGCTTTTGTAAGCTTTGAACCAACCATATGCACGCTATTTCAATCCAGGATGAATTCTCTACTCGAAGAAGTTGCTCATCTGAATTTGGTTCAGCGTGTTGAACCCGACAGCAGGTCTCTGACCCGCCTCCTTGCCCGCGTTCTCAGTACCACACAATCCACACGGCTGCTGACTTAACTTTCTAAAGCGCAGGGAGAAATCCCCCCTCCCTAATCCTCCTGCTGCTCTCCAGGCTTAGGATCCCACACCGTGCTTTGCCCTAGGTTAGTGCTTCTGTGCCAGCCATCCCGTCCCTACAGCCCTGGCCATCCCTGATGCCTCAGCGCTCTGTGCACGCTCCACGGAAACCAAGCTTGTCTTCCCTACTTTACCTATCTGGAACAGTCTTCCACAGCTCCCATGATGCTCCTCTCCTCCATAACCTTTCCTGCTTCTAGTGCAATCAGGTTTCCCTCTTTACCAACTGCTGGGCCACTTCTACGTTTCTGAATTCCTTCATATGCATTTGCATTCACATATAAAAACCAGACCGCATAGGTATCTCACAATTCTGAAACCTCTCCTTTAGTTATCTTTCCAATGCTAATGTTTTAGACAATAAATGTCATCCAATAACTACTTGTGGAGAAGAATTCAATCTCTTGTTCATGGGCAGGGCTTACCACATAAACTCAAATGTTCGATTAACCTTAAAATCCACACCCCGGTGATCAGTTCCATTTTCCCCATCACATCTATGCCCCTATCACTCACCGGAAAGCCAAACTGAGATCGTTCTTCCTGAAACTTGCAAGTTGAAGGTAACATCCCTGGTTTCCAGGGACAGAGGGTTAAGGACAGACTGCTGTTATTCTGAACAGTTCTACTGGCAGGAAGGACCACTCCAGGATGTCCATCATCCTACCGTGGTCTCAAAACTATCAGAGAAAACAACTGAGAGCTGCCCAAGGCCCTTTCAGTACAGGTTCCTCGTGTTGTCGTGATCCCTCACCATAAAAGGATTCTCATTACCACTTCATAACTGTACTTTGGTGGCTGTTTTGAATTGTAACGTAAATATCCAATATGTGAGTCCCAAGGAGGTTGCAACCCAGAGATTGAGAACCACTGCTGTAGACGGAAGCAGCAAGAGACTGTCAATAAAGTCTGCTGGGCAAAGGTGAGCCTGTCGTTAAATGGTAATTTGGGCAAAAGCGGAATACTTAGTGAATTTTGCCCGACCCCTTGAATTCTATTTCCCTTTCAAAGAAATTATATACATTTCTGCTTAGAACTTTTCTCCAAGAAATACCAAATGATATAGCCATCGCAATGTTTGGGGGTGGGACTCAGTCTAGAAATACTGGCTTCAATAACTTCAACGTTCAAAGTCCAATGTTCAGTTTCCTCTTAAGGTGGCTTCAGAGGGGTGTCTTTTATTGGTGGCTTCCACATGTACTGGAATGTAATTAGTGTCCTTCAGTAAAAAGCTGTCCTGTGGCCCTGCCAGACTGCTGAACTCTTTCCTAGCGACCTGTGTCATTTTCTTTCTGGTGCTGGTTGCTGCTACCATGTTAAATGCCTGACCCCCTGAATGTAACTTATAAAGAGATCTGAACCCAAGAGAACTGA